>NW_011494706.1:2869311-2894021 GCF_000754665.1 Bison bison bison
GGACACAGCTTCAGTCTGTTCCCTGGGCCCCCCAGGTCAGCTGCCAGCCATAAGCCATGTGAGCTGGAGAGTCCCTGGGAGACGGCCAGAAGCCACCTCTTACCTCACACTTCCAATCCACCACTCCACCAGCCAAGTGGAACGGCCTCAGTAACGGTCGCTCAGTGACAGTTGCTCGTTTCGGGGAGGCGCCCACTGTGGTGCCTGACCAATGGCTGAGCGACTGCTAACAGTCGTGTGGGTAACTGTTGCCAGGTAACTGCGGCAGACACAGCAACAGCCTGCGCTGGTGGCGGTACCTGGCCCTCCTCTATGATAACATCATCTGATGTGTAGGTAAAGGCATAGTTTTAACTGTTAATACGATGCTTCTCATTAGAGTTGTGAAGGGTTTCCCCTCCAGAGAGCTGAGTCAATGCTAAGGGTTGTTTTCTTCTTCATTCTACTGCTTGCCCTCTGCAAGCCTACCTGCATTTTATGTTTCTGCCATTTTCCTACATGTGTGTATGCTTAGTAGTGGTAGAAAGAAATGATTCCAGGGGTTCTTGTGTCAACAGTCGACCTCTTCACACATTGAGATAGTTTGTTTCCTATCCTATGGAAACCCTTTAGCACTTCACCACTTCTTAGCAGTGTGAGTTTGGCCACATCACAACCTCTCTGTGCCTCAATTCCTATAAGCATAAAAGGGATTTTTTTCTACTTACTTCATAAGGCAGTTGTGAGGACAATTCAGTGAGTAAATACACGGATAAGACTTTGCACAGTACTTGATATTTGTTGAAATCTGAAAGTGTCAGTTGCTCAGTCTTGTGTAACTCTTTGCAACCCTATGGACTATAGGCCACCAAGCCCCTCTGTCCATGGCATTTCTCAGGCAAGAATACTGGAGTGGGTTGCCATTTCTTTCACCAGGTGATCTTCCTGACCCAGGAATTGAACCCAGGTCTCCTGTATTGCAGGCAGATTCTTTACCATCTGAGCCACCAGGGAATATTTGTTAGCTATTATTATTTTATTATTATTAATATAATTGACTTGTGGAGGACCTGACTTACTTGCAAAATATCACCAAGATATCATCTAAGAAACAAAACCCACAGTCTGAGACTTTTAGGGTTGGTATGGAGAATCTGAGGTATTTAAAATGTACTTCAAAGAAACCAAGTGATTTGCCTAAACTCCTGTTTAGTAGGAATTGGTCCATCAAACACATATTCTCATGTGTTCAATTTAACTAAGTAATAATGCTGCTTATACCTTATTAATAGCTACCATTTCCCAAAGTTTTTCCATATGCCATGACCATTAAAATAAGAAGTTGTTCATTGTGCCACATGCCATGATGACTAAAATGAAAAGTTATTTCAGTGGTTCCAGCATTCTGGATTTAATGAATCAGTACATTTTTTTAAATTGGAGATTTAATGTAGGGTTGTTTTTTAAAAATTAATTCCTTTAAATTGAATATATTCTATTTTAGGAGAAAATCATCCTATGTCACTCATTAGTTTTTCTCTGGTTAAAAACTGATATAAATGTCATGATATATCAGATTAAATAATAGGTCCAGCAACTAGAAACTCTTGACTTCTTGGTCAAAAAATTTATAGCACTTCAAAAATGTAGATAGATATACATCCTATAACACAAAGTTCACCATTTTGAAGTGTACACTTCAGTGGATTTCAGTACATTCACTATCCTGTAACCATCATTACTATCCAGTGTGGACTTTTATCACTCCACAAAGAAACCTTCCTCCTATCAACAGTTAGTCCCAAATCTCCCTTATCTATCTCTTAGTAGTCATTAATGTTTCTATCTCTTCAGATATGTCCTTTGGAATATCTTTTATCTATGCACAAAATGGCTGTCTCAGATATATGATCTGGTTTTCATTCTTTGCTGCTTAAATGAAACTGCCTGCCCAAAACTTCGCCTTGGTGTGTGGGTTACCAGGGGCATGTGTAATATGTATAACCGAGGGTACAATAGAGAGTATGAAATTCTAAGAGACCTCACTGTCTACATTTACTTCCACTTTTAAATTTTCCTCATCTTTTCTTTCATTAATTTGGTATTTAGTTATATAACATGCCAAATTACATACACTTTGAACTTAATTTGAAGACAGCTAATGTTTTCAGTAATCAATACAAATAAAAACAGTATTATAAGAACCTATTAAAAAATTTACATCGAAGTCCCCAAATTCTGGTCCAAATTTGTGCTCTTATTTCATTGCTCCATTGTCTGTATGTGCACGCATTCTGTTCATTTCTCAATTTTATTTTAAAATAAAGATTCAAATGTATTACATTTCACTATGATTTACCTGTTTACATGTCTCTGAGTGGAATATGAACTCCTTGAAGGAAGGCCTCTATGTTTGATTTTCAGCACACTGCCTGGTACATCATGTAAAATAATGTTGAATGAAGGAATGTGACTTAAATACATAACAATACATCAAAACCTACAATAATACCCAATTATTAATAGGGTATTATAAAACAACTCCTCTATACTACTACCTGTGTTAGTTGCTTAGTTACATCCACTCTTTGCAACCTCATGGACTGTAGCCCACAGGCTCCTCTGTCCATAGAATTCTCCAGGCAAGAATACTGCAATGGGTAGTTACTCCCTTCTCCAGGGGATCTTCCCAACCCAGGGATAGAACCCAAGTCTAATGCATTGCAGGCAGATTCTTTACCGTCTGAGCCACCAGAGAAGCCCAACATTGTATACTACATATACACATATCATCTAAAGTTTTATGTAGTTCACTACTATATTTAAAATAATACTCTATATTTGAAAAATTAAAAACGACATATTTAGAACAGCATAAAATGTCACATGTATAGTTTTACACAGTATTCTAATACCTTGTAAATTAGTTACTACATACACATATACACAGCACACTGTTTAGCAGGGTATTTACCATAGCTTAAGCACAAGACAGAAGAAAACTGAACAATGAAAAAGCTTGGAGATTAAAGTCAGGCAAACAAACTTGTTTAGCACTACCTGAGTGATGCAGGCTGTTCTTTCTGAATCTGAATTTTCTGTGATGTGGAGACTTTTAATTTCATGGTTAGGGAACTGGTTTAAGGGTGGAGTTAATCTAATTTAAGAACCTGCACTTGGCTGGCCGACCTTTGACGAACTTTAGCCGATACTTCATCCCTCAGCCTAAACCAAGTAACGGTGTTTATTTTTTCCACACATTATGAGTCTTTTCCAGTCAGGGAAACCTACCCTGTTTCTCAATTTGTCAAGTCAGGGAGTCCGGGTAAAATAGTAAAGGCACAAAACAATCCATCTTTCTAACTCTGAATAACTGCTAAACCCGCAGGAAGCGCTGGGCGGACCTCCAGTATCCCAGCATTCCTTGCGCTACCCGGTTGCTCTTCTCCCGTATCTCTATGGTAGAGTCAGCAACGGCGGAGGTCGCTGCGGTGAGGAAGAACGAGGGCTCGAACTTTCTTACTGGCCTGAGAGCTTTAGGGCTCCTGGGGTCACGATGTCAGAGAAAAAACAGCCGGTAGACTTGGGTCTCCTGGAGGAGGACGACGAGTTCGAGGAGTTCCCTGCGGAAGGTAGGCCGCGGCCCCTGGGCCTCGTGGACCGTGACTCAGGCCTCCGAGTGGAGGCGGTGCGAGTAGAAGGGCCCGGCCGGGGGGCGCCGGTGGGAAGTGAGGACCGTGCTGTTGGGACTCGAGGCTCTCTGCTCGCTCGACCCTTCACGGCTGGCTTCGGGGCGGAGTGTCACGGTGGGATTCACCTCAGCAGTGAGGCTGAATGTTCTGTTTCCTCACTGGGAGGAGCCACGGTGGTTCCCCAGCCCAAATCCGGGGTGGTGTGTCCTATTACGCTTCAGCTCGGTTACCCGCCACCTAGTTCGTATCTACATAATCTCTTTTCCCTTTATTTATTGTTGTCGTTACTGTTGTTATTTGTTTTAGCAGTCTTCCTTTGCCTTGAACCCTTCCAGAGTTAAATTGTTCCTAGTTAGACCAGTGCTGCTTACTTTCAAGATTTCACACATGAAGCCTGTTGAGTAGAATGGGAGGATCAGGTGTCGATGCTTAATACCCGTTATTGCCTTTCTCTTGTTCCTCATTCATTTTTGATCACTTAAAGTTTTAGGATTTATAAAATCCTAAGACGTCTGCATTTTTGTTAGCTTCTTGGTTGCCAAGAGGAACTTTAGTTATCTCATTGTAGGTAATAGCAAATAGGTAACAGTGATTGAGTGGTTGCTTGTCTTGAGTGTTTTGCTTGTATTAACTTGATTCATTTTCACAAGTCTAGTAAGTAGTAACTGGCATTAACATTTTTCAGATAAACAGAAGCTTAGAAAAGTTAAGAAACGTGCCCAGTGTTGCATAACTGGCTCGAAAAAATGGACAGGTGGTTCAGTTGACACTAGCACTCTTTAACTCTTTAGCCGTATTGCTTCTGTTTGTTAGATCGTTGTTGCCAGTTAGATTTCCAAAATTAATTGGGTTTTATGGACTAATTGTTATGCATAGGGTAAATATTTGTCTCCTAATGACAGGAGTGGCTTTTCTGAAAGTGGTAGAGAATTGGGGTTGATGTTGAACAAATCTGTTAAACAGTTATTGCGTCACCAAAATCTTCCCAAGTTGTACTACTGTGCATAAAACCACATAGCTGTAGCATTTGTTATTTTAATTTATAGTGTATTCTGTTTAGTGGAAGACGACATTAGAGCACATACTACACAAACTCATAAACTAACTCAAAAGTACATTTATTTTCAGTTCTGGGATTCATTTTGTATTGTGTTTTGTTTTGGTAGTGGATTTATCTGTCCAGACATATTTTCTTGATCTCACTTTCAGGTTGGTTCATAATCCTTAACTGTCAGCTGCCTAGTAGAAAATGGGCTTATTGAGATTAGTATCTGCTTATAACTCAAACTTAATATTTGATATAGTTAGCATTTATTCCAGAGAAGGCAATGGCACCCCACTCCAGTACTCTTGCCTGGAAAATCCCATGGACAGAGGAGCCTGGTGGGCTGCAGTCCATGGGGTCCCTAAGAGTCGGACACGACTGAGCGACTTCCCTTTCACTTTTCACTTTCATGCATTGGAGAAGGAAATGGCAACCCACTCCAGTGTTCTTGCCTGGAGAATCCCAGGGACGGGGGAGCCTGGCGGGCTGCCGTCTATGGGGTCGCACAGAGTCGGACACGACTGAAGTGACTTAGCAGTAGCAGCAGCATTTATTCATTGTTTATCAGATACAAGATACAATATTAGGCACTTTATCTACATTTTATACTCTAATTTTCACAACTCTAAGGAAACTGAGGCTCAGAGATTGTAAAAATGTGTCATTAAGCAGTCGTCGGCATCTGAAAGGTCTTTGAGTCCCCAACCCAAGCAAAGTTCAGCCTAAATCCCTAACGTTTAGCAAAGTGCCTGGGACATGGTAGATGGTCAGTAAATGCTTGTTGAATGAATGAACCTATGTTTAGTACTTGAGAATTGACTGCTTAAAAAGTATGGTGGCTCAGATGGTAAAGCATCTGCCTACAATGTGGGAGACCTGGGTTTGATGCCTGAGTGGGGAAGATTCCCTGGAGAAGGAAATGGCAAACCACTCTAGTACTCTTGCCTGGAAAATTCCGTGGACAGAGGAGCCTGGTAGGCTACAGTCCATGGGGTTGCAGAGAGTCAGGCACGACTTCACTTTCACTTTTTCAAAGGTAATTGTGTACCTGATGATACATATGATGTTTCAGCAACTTTGATCAGTTTTTGCAGAATATGTTATTCTTGTACTAAGTTTATGTTGTGAGCATCAATTTATCCAAAATATTGGTAGTTACATATGTTAAAAAAAATCTTATTAAAGTTAAAAGGAAAAGCAAAGAATTTTTTTCCCTCCAAACAGACTGGTTTTCTCTCTCACAATAGACTGGTTTGTTAGCATTAGTTACTCACCATTTATTGGTCACCTAACAGAAAATTTATCATCTTTCGGTTTGAATATGTAGAACTTAATTCATTCAGGAAACTTTCTGTTGAGATTGAGAAATAACATTTGAAATGCCTTTGCACGTTCAGATTTTTGTTTTTTCTCCAGCTTATATTTCAAACAGGTAAAGTCAGAGATGTACTGTTCAAAGCACTACTTTGAAACTGGCCCGTTTTGAATCTTTCAGTATTTCAGTTTTCAGATCAGCTACTAGCGCCCTGAATTACTTTTCAAGTCTTTTCCCTTCTTTGGAGATTCTTTTCCTTGTGATTGTTTTTATGGTAAATATGCCATTGATAAACTTGCTAGCAGATAATGCTTAAAATTGCCTATAATCATCTGTTTGGTTTATAGGAGGTCTTACTTTCAATAGCCTGTTGGGTTCTATGCTCCAGAAAGTGGATGATGTCCATTATCTAGGGTAGCTTTCAGTTAAGAGCCCATTTCATGAAAGCCATTACTGAAATTGTGTAACTTTGGTTTGACTAAAGGATTGTAGGTCTTTTGAGGGTGTTGTTGCTTCATCTCATTCTGGATAAGAATGTGTTTGGTAGGGTGTCAATTCAATCATAAGGAAAGGGAATTTCTGTTTTAGAAAGGAAACTAAAATAAGGTGTTTTCATGGAGACTTCTTTGTTTCTTCTGAATAGGTGCTCTTCAGGGTGAGGTGTAACATGTGATTTTCTGAAGGTGCGAGGGAACAAATGCTCCTTTTTATAATTTAGAGTGAAAATAAAAATAATCAAATGAGATCTAATTAAACTGAAAAGCTTCTGCACCAAAGGAAACCATAGACTAAACAAAAAGATTACAGATGAGAAAATATCTACAAATGAAGGGACACACAAGGGTTTACTCTCCGGACTATTTTAAACTTTAAAACTGTGGATCTGTATTACATTGTTAGTCCTCACGATTCTAATGGTGGATATGTAATCTGGTCATAAACAGGAACTGTTAAAAATCATGTTTAGAATCTTTGTGAGTTCTGCAGCTTCTTGACTATTTAAACTGCTTGAGTATAGGCTTTATTGGAAGACTTTCCACATTTTGAGAATGATCTTAATAGTTTTGGAGGCTTGGAATGGTTAGAATTTTAGAACTGGAAAGCAACTTAAAGTCAAGAGAAGCTAGCATTTGTCAAGATCTTATAGCTAGGTTAGTAGTAGCAGGGTGGCACCTAAAATCGAACTACTCTGTAATATATTTGAAATTTTAAACATTGCAAATCAGACATAAAAGCTATTAAAATATTTTCATTAATCTCGTTTCTCTAACAGAAGTGGTGTGAATAAAAATGGGAAGAGCAAGTGGGCCTTTAAGTTCTTTTATTCGCTTCTTCCTGTGCCAGAATTGAGAGGTTCCCCCCCTTTTTTGAGGGAAAAGAATATTTAAAATGAACCTGATTTTGCTTTCAGAAGCAATGATGTTTACAAGAAAATACTGTTACACTTAGTAGTCTGTAACTTTTCTATAAGTCAGTGGAACTGCTGTGCTAGCTGAAGCAGACTGTGTGCTAAGTTGATTCAGTAGTGTCTGCCTCTGTGAGACCCTGTGGACTGTAGCCCGCCAGGCTCCTCTGTCCATGGGATTTGCCAGGCAAGAATACTGGAGTGGATTGCCATTTCCGCCTTCAGGGGATCTTCCCAACCCAGGGATTGAACGTGCGTCTGATGGTTCCCTAATGCTAGTATTAGCATTGTGGAATAACTGAGGCACTTTGGCCTGTGCCTAACAAAGTAGGATATCTTATAGTGTGGTTCTTAACCAGGGGAGTATTTTTGGATATCACATTCACTTGTCTAGTGAGAAAGTAAAATAACTGTTAGCATATAGTGGATAAAGATCAAGGATTTTAAATACCTGCTATGCATAGACCAGTCCTGCTCAAGGAGGAGTTGTCCTATGAAAAATGTCACTGAGAAATATTTATGTGAACATTGGATACCAACTGAGCTAAATTCTCAACAAGAAGGTTCCTTAAAATCTTAAATGTTGCAAGTAGATACAGCTAATCCCATGCCATATACTATACTAGTCAGTTTACTTAGAACCAGAAGGGCTTTGGTGTAATGGACACATAAATTAAATCACGTTTAAATTAATTGCATGGTAGTAGCAAGAAACGTAGAATTATGTTAACTAAAATCTTTTAAGAAAAAAGATAAATAATAGTGAGGGACTTCCCTGGTGGTCTAGTGGCTAAGACTGAGCTCCCAGTGCAGGGGGTGCGGGTTCCATCACTGGTCAAGAAACTAGATCCTGCATGCCACAACTGAGTTCCCAGTTCTGCAACTAAAGATCCTGCATGCCACAACCAAGATCCGGTGCAGCCAAATAATACTACTAAAAAGAGCGGGCCATGCCTCAGTCTTATATATATATTTTAAAAATAAATACAATACATGCTAAAGTCCATATGTGATTTCTGTTCATGGTAATCATATGCAAGAAGAAAGTTTTTGAGCCCCAAGATGGAATCTAGGATCAGACTTAGGTTCAGAATCCACCATTCATCAACTTTCAAGGTGTCAACTTGTAGTAGTTACTTAAATTCTTTAAAATATTTTTGCAGCAGAATATATAGGATGATTGTATAAGTAGCTGTTTATTTAAAAGTTAAACCTAAAAAAGGTATAAATTTAAAAGTGAAAGCTGTTTCTCCTGCTTTCCCCAAAAACAATTCCCATGCTTCAGTATAACTAGTTAAACAGTTCTTTTAATATCCTTCTAGAGTTTATATATGAGATATGTGTGTGTGTTTGTATATTTCCTCACAAAGGACAGTATTTTATATACTGTTTTTCTACTTGCTTTTACGTTTATATCTTGGACATGTGTCACATTAATATAAACATCTATCTCATGCTTTTTAATAGTTGTGTTCTACTAGTCCATTGTATGCACATTAAATAATCTATAAATATTGATATCTAGTGGTTTTAGGTTTTTTTGTTTGCTTGTTTTTATGCTTTGTTTTTTTCTGTTACAGAATATATTGAAGTAAATATTCTTATATTTTTGCTTTTGTTCTTGTAAGATAAATTCTTAGAAGTTGTCAGATCAACTCAAAATTCATTTTTAATTTTGAAATATAATTTTTATTTTAAAAAATTACAAACTTACAGAATAATTGAAAGTATAATACAAACAACTCCCCCCACCCCAGCTACTTGAGAGTAAGTTGCCAACCTGATGTTCATCACCTCTACATATTTTAATGTGTATGTCCTACAAAGACATAACCTCAATACAATATACAAAATTGGAAATTAACACACAGATGTATAACTATCATCTAATCCACAGGTACCTTTCAGATTTCTCCAGTTGTTACAGTAATATTTTGATTAAAATCATGGATTACATTCAGTTGTCTCTTCTGTGTACCTCTTGTCCTCTTCAGTCTACAGCAGGTGTCTCTGTTTGACTTTTATGATTTTGATGCTTTTGAAGATTACAGGCAAGTTATAGTATGTTTCTCAACTTAGGATTGGCTCATATTTCTATATGAGTAGATTGAGGTTCTGTACCTTGGTAGGAGTATCATAGTAGTGATGTTGTGTTTCCACTGCATCCTGTCAGGTGGAACATGATAGTTATTCCAACTAACACGGAATAGTTGGAATAACTATCCAACATGATAGTTATCAGTTGTGTTCTACTAGTTCATTGTATGCACATTAAATATTCTATAAGTATTTATTGATACCTAGGTAGTTTTAGGTTTTTTGTTTGCTTGTTTTTATGCTTTGTTTTTTCTGTTACAGAATATATTGAGGTGAATATCCTTATATCTTTGCTTTTGTTCTTATTTGTAAGATAAATTCTTAGGATAGTTGGATAGTTATTCCAACTATCATTCCAACTATTAACAATGGAATAAATTAACACTCATTTATTACATTGTTGATAATCTCTTTATTAAATTAGCATCTGTGATTCTTTTCCATTGTTAGATTACACATTTTCCCTTTGTAATTAATAGGTATTTTACCGAGAGGGACTTTGAACCTATGTAAATATAGTTTTCCACTCATTATCAGACTTTGAGTTTATTCGTTTGTATATTTGTATCAGTACAGATTCATGGATTCTCATTCAGTTGGTTATAATTTGTGGCTATTATTTATTTTGATCTTTAGGTTGTCCCAAATTTGAACATCAGAAATCCCAGCAAGCTGTCTTCTGTGACCTTTTGATGTCATCATCAATCTTTGTGCATTTCATAACATTCTGATACAACAAATTATTTCAAGCTAATCTTATCTTTTCCCGTTCCAGTCCTGGAATCAGCCATTCCTTTAAGCTGCATTCGTTTTGGTGGAGAATACTTGGATGGCAAGGTCTTAACCTCCAGTTGTGCTAATGACTTTTGAGACACTCTCAATGGAAGGAGCTAGGAAATACACAAGTGTGTGTGTGTGTGTGTGTATTCTTTTACATCTATTTATGTATGTGCTTATATTAAACCAGAAGTTCAGATAGATATCTCTAGTTTACAGTTCAACACCATAGAGCTCATTCTAGTTTATTCCCTTTCCACATTTGTGACTTTCTTCCCCAATAGTGAGAAACCTGGCTCCTGTTATCATAAATAATTGTCTATTGGGTGATTATCCTTCCTAACCAATGTTTGTTGCCCTCTCCACCCCACAGATCCCCTTGTTATCTCACTTGGGCTTCAACATTGTATGCCAGGCCACTGTCACCTCTCCTTCCTCTAGTCTTAGATGGTTTCTTCACTCTGTCTTGGCTATGACACAGCAACCACACAACACTGCCCCTCCACAGGAATGCACTCCTGGCTCTGCTTGGGCTCTGACACCTTATTCAGAACCAGATACCTTTTGAATTTTGACATAGTCTCAAATTTCCATTTACAAGTGTTTAGGTGCTCAGTCGTTTCCGACTCTTTGCAAACCCCCATGGACTGTAGCCCACCAGGTTCCTCTGTCCATGGGATTCTCCAGGCAAGAAGACTGGAGTGGATCGCCATTTCCTTCTCCAACTATAGTTCACCTTTTCCCTCAGAAGGTTCCCTACACTCCATATTAAACATTTTAGTCTTTACAAACCTGAGGGATGAAAATGGAATTGCATCATTTTGATTTGGATTTATTTCTTTGAGTGACATTAACCATTGCATTTTTTCTTGAATTGTTACCTTCTTAATCCTCAGTTCCTTCATATAATTTGTGGATAATAATTAGAGACATGTAAGGATTATTTGATTGTGTTAGTCTGTTTGAGCTGCCATAACAAAATACCGTAGCTTGAGTGACTTAATAATAATTAATTTTCTTTCAATTTGGATTGTGAGAGGTCCAAGATTAAGTTCAATACCTGTTCAGTACCTGGCGAGGGTTCTCATCCTGGCTTGCAGATTGTTGCCTTCCTACCATATCCTTACAGGATAGAGAGAGAGCTCTCTGGATTCTCTTCTAATAACACTAATTTCATTATGAGGACTCTACTTTCATGATTTCATACTACCCTCATTACCTTCTAAAGTCCCCATCTCCAAATACCATCACAATGAGAGTGATTAGGGCTTCAACTTACAAATTTCAGGGTTTGACACAAGCATTCAGTCCATAAGAATGATATATTTTATGTACAGCATAGAATTTGGCACAAAGTTGGTATTCAGTGAACATTAGTCCCCCCCTTTTTTCCTCCCTCCTAATCTTAAGGATTTGGATTTTTGCATGTTTGGTATTTATTTAATTTGAACCATTTTTGATAAATATTTTGTAATTTTAGATGTATCCAAAATTAAGCTTGTTGAGTTTGTGGGTTATTTGATTATTTTTTAGTATTAAAAACTTACAAATTAAAAAACATTGTCAAAAGTTTTTCCAAAAGTACTTTAAAAAATAGTTGGTTATTTACATAAAATATGAAGATATATACTGGCATACATTGTTTTAAGAATGTGTACAGGAGATATAAAGAAATACAGTGGAATGAAAAAACCCCAAATCAAGATACTGGTGCTTGCCAGAGCTTTGTGAGAGGTGTGACTCAGGATATTAAACAGTAAAACTACTTGGAAAAACTATTTGCTTATTTATTTAACTTAGTGGAATGAAGAAGTATTAAGCAGTTGTGATTTAAATAGTGTTCAGCGTTACGTAGTAATGTTTTTAAGCATAATCCATTGAAAGATGTGATGAACAGTGAAAATGAGGGAAAAATAGAAGTTTCAAAAACTATACTTATACTCTTCTGTAGTATTAAAAATTCACCAAATACTTTTTTTTTTTTCCCAATTTTCTGTTCTATTATTGATGTAATGCTTGGTAGAAATAGTATTATCTTTATTCTGGACCCATTTTCTCTCTTTTACCTCAATCACCCCTTAAGTTTCCTTGCAGTGGTTAGCATGTAATAAATAACTTACTAATTGGATATATGTTTGTAGAGTGTTTCCTATAAATCTGGCACGAAAGGTGCAGAATGAGAATGATTCTAGCTGCCATTTATCAGTACAAAGTGCTTTAAATAGTCTTGTGTAATCCTCATAGCAGCCTAATGACAGTTTTATAATTGGGGTTCAGCAAAATAACTTAACCAAGGACAAAGTTAACTAGAAGCTGCATTGAGTCAAATTTGACTCTTCAGGTAGATATTTGCCTTTGAATTTAGTGATATAAATGTCAGTTGAGATACGGATCAGTAAGTTTTCATGCCAGGCTTGCGCTTTTTAGTATTTTGCAGGTGCTTATCCTATGGGGAGGGCTCCAAGCCTTTCTCTCCCTACCTCCAATTAAACCAGAACACCTTTGCTTTTGACTGTGTTTATCTGTTGGGTTTCTGGGTAAGATTTTGCTTGGTTTCCTACCAGTGGAAGGGCAATTACTGGTGGTGTGGGATTAAGCCGTTGATAGTAAAGTGCAGCAGCAGTTTAAAAGAAGGGAAATTATTTCCAGTTGTGTACCATGTGAGGCAGTAACATTTGAACAGAGCTTTCAAAATGTAGAAATGTAGGAAAGGGATTTCCAGAAAAAAAGAGGAGTACATACTTGGAGGTATAAAATCAGTGTGTACGTGTGTTTCATTTGACTGTGAAATAGTTGCACACGCAGGTAGTTTGGGGCCTAATCGTGGAAAGCTTTAAGCCACATGACCAGTTTGGACCTGATCCTTAGGTAGATGAGAAGGGGGGGGATTGTTTGTTTGATATGTGTAAGTTTCCTTAGGCAATAGGCAGTTTAGGAAAAATTAACCCAGCAGAATTAATTTGAAAGGATAGAAAGAAAGAGTCAGGGAAGCTAATTAGCAAATTGTTCAAATAGCTTAGTTAGGACTAAGGGCCTGTAGTAGGTTGTTATTAGGAAAGAATGATTCAGAAATAGCAAGGAAGCTTTGGCAACTAGTTTGATACAGAGTGTGGGAATAGGAAAAATCAGGGATTGTGATTTTGCACTTCCATGACTAGTGGAAAGACCGATGGTGGAAAAGATAAGAATAGTTAATGGCTTTGGGGAATTTTATAGAATTCAAGAGAACTAAAGCACTAATCAACAAAGGATCAAAGTCAGTGTGTTTGTAGTGGAATCTGATACACACACACACACACACACGCAACATATATTGTTGTTGTTCAGTTGCTAAGTTATGTCTGACTCTTTGTGATCTCATGAACTGCAGCACACCAGGCTTCCCCGTCCCAGTGTTTGCTCAAACTCACATCCATTGAGTTGGTGATGCCATCCAACCTTCTCATCCTCTGTTGCCCGCTTCTCTTCCTGCCCTCAATTTTGCCCAGCATCAGGGTCTTTTTCCAGTGAGTTGGCTCTTCGCATCAGGTGGCCAAAGTATTGGAACTTCAGCAACAGTCCTTCCAATGAATGTTCAGGGTTGATTTCTTTTAGGATTGACTGACTTGAACTCCTTGCTCTGAGGGACCCTCAAGAGTCTTCTGGAGCTCCATAATTCAAAAGCATCAGTTCTTCGGTACTTAGCCTTCTTTATGGTCTAATTCACACATCCGTACATGACTACTGGAAAAACCATAGCTTTGACTGTATGTACCATTCTTGGCAAAGTGATGTCTCTGCTTTTTAATATACTGTCTAGGTTTGTTATAGCTTTTCTTCCAAGGAGCAAGTGTCTTTTAATTTCATGACTGCAGTCACAGTCTACAATCATTTTGGAGCCCAAGAAAATAGTCTGTCACTGTTTTCATTTTTTCCCCATGTATTTGCCATGAAGTGATGGGACTAGATGCCATGATCTTAGTTTTTTGAATGTTGAGTTTTAAGCCAGGTATGTTTAATTATTGATGAATTATGTTTGAACTTCCTTTTTAAAAAAATGTAAGAAAAACTACAAAGAAAGGCAATGCCAAAGAATGCTCAAACTACCAGACAGTTGCACTCATCTTACATGCTAGTAAACTAATGCTCAAAATTCTCCAAGCCAGGCTTCAGCAATATGTGAACCGTGAACTTCCTGATGTTCAAGCTGGTTTTAGAAAAGGCAGAGGAACCAGAGATCAAATTGCAAACATCCGCTGGATCATAGAAAAAGCAAGAGAGTTCCAGAAAAGCATCTATTTCTGCTTTATTGACTATGCCAAAGCCTTTGACTGTGTGGATCACAAGAAACTGTGGAAAATTCTGAAAGAGATGGGAATACCAGACCACCTGATCTGCCTCTTGAGAAATTTGTATGCAGGTCAGGAAGCAACAGTTAGAACTGGACATGGAACAACAGACTGGTTCCAAATAGGAAAAGGAGTTCATCAAGGCTGTATATTGTCACCCTGTTTATTTAACTTATATGCAGAGTACATCATGAGAAACACTGGACTGGAAGAAACACAAACTGGAATCGAGATTGCTGGGAGAAATATCAATAACCTCAGATATGCAGATGACACCACCCTTATGGCAGAAAGTGAAGAGGAACTCAAAAGCCTCTTGATGAAAGTGAAAGAGGAGAGTGAAAAAGTTGGCTTAAAGCTCAACATTCAGAAAACGAAGATTATGGCATCTGGTCCCACCACTTCATGGGAAATAGATGGAGAAACAGTGGAAACAGTGTCAGACTTTATTTTTCTGGGCTCCAAAATCACTGCAGATGGTGACTGCAGCCATGAAATTAAAAGACGCTTACTCCTTGGAAGAAAAGTTATGACCAACCTAGATAGCATATTCAAAAGCAGAGACAGTATTTTGCCAACAAAGGTTCGTCTAGTCAAGGCTATGGTTTTTCCTGTGGTCATGTATGGATGTGAGAGTTGGATTGTGAAGAAGGCTGAGCGCCGAAGAATTGATGCTTTTGAACTGTGGTGTTGGAGAAGACTCTTGAGAGTCCCTTGGACTGCAAGGAGATCAGCCCTGGGATTTCTTTGGAAGGAATGATGCTAAAGCTGAAACTCCAGTACTTTGGCCACCTCATGCCAAGAGTTGACTCATTGGAAAAGACCCTGATGCTGGGAGGGATTGGGGGCAGGAGGAGAAGGGGACGACAGAGGATGAGATGGCTGGATGGCATCATTGACTTAATGGACATGATTCTGAGTGAACTCCGGGAGTTGGTGATGGACAGGGAGGCCTGGCGATTGCAGGAGGCCCTGCAATTCATGGGGTCGCAAAGAGTCGGACACGGCTGAGTGACTGATCTGATCTGATGTAAGTTATCTTGGGCCTCTGTTTCAGATTCTGAACCACAAACAACTGAAAACTCACCAGTAGTCTGGTAGCAACATCGTTTAAGACTTTGTTGTTTGCTCTGAAGTTCTCCACTGACATTTTTGATCCTTGTTGGAGAAAATTTAGGTATAGTACAATGGTGCTATGCTGGCGGTGATTTCCTAGCTACTGGGTATGGAGATGTTTTTGTACCATGATAACCTACAGAAATGAAATTTTATTAAAAAAAAGTGTGATATGTTTTATGCAACTTAAGCAGGAACATGTATAAATTTATCTCAGAATGACTAGATATAGTGTGGCTTTATTATCATATTTATGACTGTAATGATGCTATTTGCAACTATTGCTGTCTCACCTATGGTGGTGAATGTACAATTTAAAACTTTTTTGAACTTTCCTTTGTTTCTTTTATATTTTTCTTCTTGTAATGTTCTGTATATACATGCACATTTTTTATTTGAAGGAACTTTGTTGGAGATTAGTTTGTTTATATTCAGAGTAGTTTTACTGTTAAGCAATGATGAGAGTTTGATGCTCCTGAAAATCGCTGTAAAATAGAACATTTGCAACCCTATTTGGTATAAATAGAATTTCCTCTTTACTTTTCTCCCAAGTGATATACTTCATACTTTCAAGAAATTTCAGAATGTATGTTGGAGAGTGGGGAGAGTAAATACTTTTAAAAACATTGAGAGAAAAACTTTTTCATACTTAAATGTCAAGGTAATACTTAGATAAAGTATTGGGATCTTTGATAACTCTGATTTTTGAAATTTAAAGCTAGTCAAAGATATAATTCTCACTGGCAACTATGAACAAAGCCAAATTTGGGGCAAAGTCTCAAATAATTAAGGATTGCTAGAAACTTATGTATTAGGCATCTGTTATTGGTTATTTCCAATTCTGACTTCTTAAAATATGGTAATTTTTTTTACCAGTACACATCTGGAGGTCTGCACACTGAAGTAAACACAGCTGTGGTTATTTAAATGATTAATCACAACCTTGGCAGTGCATTTAGTGTTGAAGATACAGTGTGTACTTTATAGTCATCTGTGTATTGAAGGAGGGCATTAGACATAAATCAGATACCCTTGTTTGATTTTTATTATTTTGCCCTTTTTTAAAAAAAAAGTATTTGTGAGTTTAATGCTTTAAAAGTAATTAAGATTGCGTGGTTATCAATGCAGTGTTATAATGGAAAAGTAAACACAGTTCAGAGATTTTTTGCAAGAGAAGTCTGCCAAATTCAGAGATTAATCAATCACGTTTTCATGTTGCATACTCATTTAGTTGCATTTACATATATTGTAGTTTATATATATTGTGACATGTATTGTATGGAGGACTTAAAAGAGTTGGAAATAAATTTGGGGATATTATACCCTATTTAAACTTTTTATGTAATATAGTTCATTCAGTACATTCCTAGATAATAAAGAAAATCTTTATTTACAGTTTTCGTTTAAAATAGTTTATAGATTCTGATTTGTTTTTGTATGCTCCCTAGTGTCAGACATAATTATAAAGTACTATATAATAATACCTAAGAAATATAGAGCTATTGTCATGAGTCTTTGTGTGTGTGTGTTCTACCTAAAATCTTGATCGCAGTACTGTTTTTTCTCCATTTGTGAGCCAGTTTCTTTTTCTTGGGACTTTATTTCTACTTTCTTTTCCTTTTCTTGCCATTAAAGTTAAATGAAAGAGTTGTTAACAGAGAAAGAGATGTGTGACTCTTATGCTAAATAATCATCAGAATTCAACTTGATAAAGTGAAAATTGTGCTAGTCTTAAAATTTTTAAAAAGACACTGTTCAGGGACTTCCCTGGCAGTCCAGTATTTTAGACTCCACGCTTCCACTGCAGAGAGTGTTGATTTGATCCCTGGTCAGGAAACAGATTCCTGCATGCTGCAGTGACGCCCTCCCCCCAAAAAAGATAGTGTTCAAACTAATATTTCCCATATTATTAGTATGTGAAAGAGTTAAGAATTGGACCTCCTACAAAATAAGTTATTGAATCTTTTATGTTTCTTATTCCAGATTGCTTCTTATCTGAAGCAATAAAGTACAAATTAACAGTTTTTTTTAATCTCTTAAGGTAAAGCCATCTTGAAGATAATTTAGTGACACAAGTAATAACAATATTAAAATCAGTGTTTTATTTTTTATTTATTTTTTTGGCCACACCTCACAGCTTGTGGAATCCTAGTTCCCCAACCAGGGATTGAACCCAGCCTTTGGCAATGAAAGCATGGAGTCCTAACCACTGGACTTTCAGGGAATTCCCTGAAATCAACACTTTACATCAAATCATAATTAGATTAAAAGTTCCTGTGGGCCCTGTATTTTAATTGTTCTCGAAAGGGTAAACTTACAAGATTAAGAGAGAAATGTGAAATAAATGTTCTTGTTATATTTCTGACCTGAATCTTTTGATATATAATCATTTTCTTAAAATTTTAGGAAACTGGTTAGTTAGAAGTGGTTCAGGCAGATGTGAGGTTTGGTGTCTTAGAACCTTAAAGATCAGTTGTGACTTGAGCCTATGTCATCTCTTTTACTCAAGATCATGTATTATATTCTAATTAATGTATTTATGTATCAAATTAATCAAATCATAATATACTCAACTTATTTTTTGGAACATTAAACTCTATTAGATATCTTTATAAAGATTCTTTAAAATATTAGTAAAATAGATGCTTCTTTTAACAATTCCTATTTCTAGGCTTAACTCAAATATGTTTAAAATCTGGAATTTGAGGTCATGAAATAATGTTAGAAAAAAAGTTAGTAAATATTTTCTTGTAAAATAGTCTCTTTCTCTCTCTCTTTTTGTTTTTTTTTTTTGGTAGTAGTAATGGTGGTGGTTTCCAAAGAGCGGTATGCTATATAGTGATCTCTAAGGCTTTCTCTGTTTCCAAAATTCTGCAATTTTAAATAATCTTCAGTCATTTTATAAAAATTTGAGGTATAAAGCCAAATTTTGCTACATTGATTTAATAAAATGATTTTGTATGGATTTTTTATACTGGAAGGTGTTAGTGAAATTAAATCAAGAAACAAAAAATCCTAAGCTGTCTATTAGTACTATTAGATAGCTCAGAGCTATAGGTTATAGGAAGACTGGAGGGGATGAGGATGAATAACATTTTATAGTTGTTATTCACTTGCTATAAAAGGGATTTTGGTGTTTTTTAGTTGCCAAGTCATGTATGACTCTTCATGACCCCATGGACTGCAGCATGCCAGGCTTCCCTGTCCATCACCAACTCCTGGAGGTGGCTCAACCTGATGTCCATCAAGTCAGTGATTCCATCCAGCCATCTCATCCTCTGTAGTCCCCTTCTCCTCCTGCCTTTAATCTTTCCCAGCATCAGGGTCTTTTCCAGTGAGTCAGTTCTTCACATCAGGTGGCCAAATTATTGGAGCTTCAGCATCAGTCCTTCCAATGAATATTCAGGGTTGATTTCTTTAGGAATGACTGGTTTGAACTCCTTGCAGTCCAAGGGACTCTCAAGAGTCTTCTCCAGCACCACAGTTCAAAAGCATCAATACTTCGGCGGTCTGCCTTCTTTATGGTCCAGATCTCATATCCATACGTGACTCCTGGAAAGACCAAAGCCTTGACTAGATGGACCTTTGTTGGCAAAGTGATGTCTTTGCTTTTAAACACACTTGTCTAGGTTTGTGATAAAAGAGATAATGGATTGCATTTTTCCATTATAAGTTCAACATTCAAGAATTTGAATTTCTGTGATTTGAAGTCCCTTATTGAATTTTAATTAAAAGATAAAATCATGAGGTTGACTTTTGGTGATTTAGTTTTAGAGAAATATATCTACTCTTTGAGCTCCTTTTTAATTTAAAATTTGATTCAGGCTGCAACCCATACTATCTTAATGTTCCTGTTGTATACGTAATGCTGCAATTTCTTTATTTTTTGCCTTAAAACAGCTCCCTTCTTTCTGAGATTTCTTTGCTCTTAGAAGAATAAAAAGAAAATTTGTATATAAGAATTTAGAGAGTAAACAGTTTATTGATTGCAATGACAATATGAGAATAACAGTACTCTTTTATCCCTGTACCTAACGATTAACTCTTGACTTAACTAAGTCAGTTTGCTTGTTTATGAATGTTAAGAAATGTTATTTTTTAATCTTTAACCTTGGAAATAGATATCCTTTTCTTTTTTGGCCAAACTGTGTGGCCCCAGGACTTCATTCTCTGACGAAGGATGGAATCTGTGCCCTCTACAGTGGAAGCACAGGGTCGTAACCACTGGACCTCCCAGGAAGTCCCTCAATACACTATTTTTTTTTCAAATTTGGTTGCGTTAGCTTTCTGAGCGCTCTTCCCATAGACTGAAGGAAATCCTAAATGTGATTTTCTTTTCTCTAACTTCTTAATCTGTACTCACTATAAACTATAGGTGGATTCATAAACAGAATAAAAAATTTTAATTTGAAAGGTACTTCTGTAAGAAAGGAGAACATGTAAGGGTATCTCTAGCCCAGTCAACTTAATTTTGAGATGTAGTTAATATTTAGTACTGTTAAATATTACTGTTGTTAAGGACCTCAGAGAATAGTAATAGGATTTGAATTTAGATCATTAAAAATATTTCCTCTTTGAGAATAATAATATTACTGGAATATGCAAAAATATTTATGCAGATAAAAATCAGTATTTTCCATTATTGAAAGTTTACTAATGAATGCCTTATTCACTACCCTATATAGGTGATTAAAACACAAGTGAGCACACACATTGCCATTGCCAATACATTTGCCTAAACTTCCTAGGAACCTGAAATAAAATGCTTGAGAGAAACTTCCATCTTTTTAGGCACTGATATCGTAAAGAAATTTCCCATATGATCTCTCTTCAGGGAGCACTCAAAGAGATGATCATGTATTCTTACAGTAAATACAGTTGAGAATTTTACATGACTCATTCACAACACATGATATTATTATCTCTTCTGTTTTGAACTTTATACTCTTGATTCCACTGGAACCACCCACTGCCCTGAGATTGACCACTCAGAGGAAGAGAATTTGAGAAACGTAGTTCCATTTATCCAACATTTTTTTGAGTGCCTACTCTGAGCTTTCTTGGTGGCTCAGATGATAAAGAATCTGTCTGCAATGCAGGAAACTTGGGTTCAATCCCTGGGTCAGGAAGGTCCCCTGAAGAAGGGATTGGCAACCCACTCTAGTATTCTTGCCTGCAGAATCCCATCAACAGAGGAGCCTGGTGGGCTAGAGTCCATGCGGTAGCAAAGAGTCTGACATGACTGAGCAGCTAACACACTATGTGCCCAGTACTCAACTCTAGATATTAGAGTTCCAAATTTAATAAAATATGCTTCCTACCTGAATGTTTGAATATTTGCTTATGTAAATAGTGGTAGTCATTTTGGGCATCAGTGGAAGGTAAGTATAGAGTAAGGAGGACAGAAAAAGACCACTAATAATTCATGATAGTAGTTACTTATTAGAAACATAGCTAAGAACATTTTAATCTTAAAAAAAAAACCAATAAGAAAAGGAATGAGTTAGGCTTTTCTTATAAAGCACATACAGATTTTAAGCTATTCAGCAATGGTTCGTATTGGTATTATATTTATCATATTATGTACCTAACAAAAAATTTTAAATGCCATTTGTCAACATACAGAAGAAAATACTTCCATTTACCTGGTTTTCCAAACCAGAAACTTGGGAGGCATCTTAGTTATCCTTTCTCCTTCAACTCTCACAATTATTCATTAAGTCCTTTTCATTTCAACTCAAAAATCTACTTACTCTCCCCCTCCCTATTATTGCTGCCATTTTGTTAAATTAAAAGAGATTATTTCCTTCATGAACTATTGAAGTGTTATTAAGTCGTGTCGGACTCTCTGTGGCCCCATGGACTGTAGCCCACCGGGCTCCTCTGTCCCTGGGATTCTCCAGGCAAGAATACTGGAGTTCATTGCCCTTTCCTTCTCCAGGAGATCTTCCTAACCAGAGATTGAACCCAGGTCTCCCACATGCAGGCAGATTCTTTACCATCTGAGTCACCAGAGAAGCCCTAGTAGGACACATTTAAGAGTGAGTGTGACACATGCTTACTGTTTTTGGAGGGGATGGGATCAAACAAAAATATGCAAGATCGATTTAGTTCTTTTGAATCTTTCACAACATAAGCATATGCACAACAGGTATCATGTAGCTAAGAGTATAGAGATAAATAAAAATTTTTACTCTTAAGGAGCTCAGATGCTCGGAATGGATATAGACATATAAACTGAGAATTAGGATTGTACAGTGTGTAGGTGTTGTGATAGAGATGTACATGAAAGAGGGGACCTTAACTGAAGGAAGAGAGGGAATTAGGAAGGCTTCCAGAGGTGATATCCAGACTGGTTTTTTAAAAGCTGTTTTTCTCAGATTTTGAAACTTTGAACCCTGTAGAAGTTTTTGAGGGCACAAAAAGGGGTTGTATAATGGGTGAAGGGATCAAAAGGTACATATTTACAGTTATTTAAGTCATGAGAATGTCATGTATAGCATGGTGACTGTAGTTACTAATACCCTGTGGCATGTTTGAAAGTTGCTAGGAGAGTAGATCTTAAAAGTCCTCATCACAAGGAAAAAAATGTGTATGCTGGTGATGGATTTTAATTCAACTCATTGTGGTGATCATTTCTCAGTGTATACAAATATCAAATAATGTATGCTAACACCTACTGTTATATGTCAATTATACCTCAAAAAAAGGTCAGCAAACACCCACATTTCATTAGTTAGCATTTTCTCATATTTACTTTGTTTCTATCAAAGTATGATGTAATATATATATTTGTGTGTGTGTATTGGAGAAGGCAATGGCACTTGCCCACTCCAGTACTCTTGCCTGGCAAATCCCATGGATGGAGGAGCCTGGTGGGCTGCAGTCCATGGGGTCGCTAAGAGTCGGACATGACTGAGCGACTTCCTTTCACTTTTCACTTTCCTGCATTGGAGAAGGAAATGGCACCCCACTCCAGTGTTCTTGCCTGGAGAATCCCAGGGATGGGGGAGCCTTGTGGGCTTCTGTCTATGGGGTCACACAGAGTCGGACACGACTGAAGCGACTTAGCAGCAGCAGTGTGTGTGTGTATATATATATTTGAGAAGCATTTGCAAGTAAACACAACAAAATGACACTTGGTTCTTAAATATTTCAGCATGCATATCTTAATAAGGACATTCTCTAAGACAATTTTACAACTGTATTTAAGAAAATATTCTGCTTTTTACTATTTGTGTATGAGTTATCTTTTTATTTATTTTTGGCTTTGCTAGTTCTTCTATATTGCATGCCCTTTTCTCTAGCTATGGTGAACAGGCTCCTCATAGCAGTGGATTGTCTTCTGTGGAACATGCTAGGGTGTGCAGGCTTCAGTAGATGCAGCTCCTGGGCTCCAGAACATGGGCTCAATAGTTTGGGCACACTGGTTTAGCTGCTCTGTGGTATATGGGATCTTCCCAGACCAGGGATTAAACTCATGTCTCCTTCATGGGCACTGGCTCACCACTGAGCCACCAGGGAAGCCCTGAGTTATCTTTTTTTTTTTTTTAGCAGTTTTGAATTCCAGGCTGATCTCTTCCTGCTGCTCAACTTACTTTAGTGTTACTGGTGCTGTGTTTTGAACGACTGTGTAATAGACCTTATAAAAATAAGCCCAAGGAAAAATCAACAGTAAAATATCCTCCTGAAGTTATAATAAATTTTCATGGCAAATAGAATTTTTTGTATTAACTACTATTTTAGATTATCTGCAAATTCAAAAATTGAGAAGACAAGATAGCATCAATTGAGATGTAAAGAGGAAGATTTCTATATCTCATAAATATGGTTTTAGATGTTTTGAATTGAGAGATTCTTAAGTAGCAAGCTTTCTGAAGCTTTTCTCTTTATGGAAATAATGTATGAGAAATGCTTAGCATCTGTTTCTGTTTTTTAGACTGGGCTGGTTTAGATGAAGATGAAGATGCACATGTCTGGGAGGATAATTGGGATGATGACAACGTAGAGGATGACTTCTCCAATCAGTTAAGGTAAGTTTAACTCAAAATTTATATAGCTTAGTATTGTAAGTATGGAATTTGTAAAATATATGACAATTGACCTTTGAAATATTTCTGAATTATGAAAAGTAAGATACATTGCCTTCATCTCTTGTGTTTCTAAACATGAACTCTTTGGGTAATTGCATAGAACTTTTGTTCTTTCTGGTCTCTTTATAAAAGTAGTTAAATAGAAGCATATTTGTCTTTTTTATCCTTGTGGGTTTAATTCTGTCACTTTTAATTTTCTACCAATATTGAACAACTCAGCAGAAATTAGAATCTTGAAGTACTCAGACCCAATGTATTAGTGATTCTCAAACAGGGATGGAGATTGAGGTGTTGGGAATGTACTTTTTCATATTCATGTGCAGTTCAGTTCAGTCGCTCAGTCGTGTCCTCTCTTTGCGACCCCATGAATTGCAGCACTCCAGGCCTCGCTGTCCATCACCGACTGCTGGAGTTCACTCAGACTCATGTCCATTGAGTCAGTAATGCCATCCAGCCATCTCATCCTCTCTCGTCCCCTTCTCCTCCCGCCCTCAATCTTTCCCAGCATCAGGGTCTTTACAAATGATTCAGCTCTTCTCATCAGGTAGCCAAAGTATTGAAGTTTCAGCTTCAACATCAGTCCTTCCAGTGAACACCCAGGACTGATCTCCTTTAGGATGGACTGGTTGGATCTCCTTGCAGTCCAGGGGACTCTCAAGAGTCTTCTCCAACACCACAATTCAAAAGCATCAATTCTTCTGCACTCAGCCTTCTTTATAGTCCAACTCTCACATCCATACATGACCACAGGAAAAACCATAGCCTTGACTAGACGGACCTTTGTTAGCAAAGTAATGTCTCTGCTTTTTAATATGCTGTGTAGGTTGGTCATAACTTTCCTTCCAAGGAACAAGCGTCTTTTA
>NW_011494706.1:2894137-2903972 GCF_000754665.1 Bison bison bison
ATGGGACCAGATGCCATGATCTTTGTTTTCTGAATGTTGAGCTTTAAGCCAACTTTTTCACTCTCTTTCACTTTCATCAAGAGGCTCTTTAGTTGTTTACTTTCTGCCATAAGGGTGGTGTCATCTGCATATCTGAGGTTATTGATATTTCTCCCGGCAATCTTGATTCCAGCTTGTGCTTCTTCCAGTCCAGCGTTTCTCATGCTGTACTCTGCATATAAGTAAAATAAGCAGGGTGACAATATACAGCCTTGACGTACTCCTTTTCCTATTTGGAACCAGTCTGTTGTTCCATGTCCAGTTCTAACTGTTGCTTCCTGACTTGCATACAGATTTCTCAAGAGGCAGGTCAGGTGGTCTGGTATTCCCATCTCTCTCAGAATTTTCCATAGTTTCTTGTGATCCACACAGTCAAAGGCTTTGGCATAGTCAATAAAGCAGAAATAGATATTTTTCTGGAACTCTCTTGCTTATTTGATGATCCAGCAGATGTTGGCAATTTGATCTCTGGTTTTTCTGCCTTTTCTAAAACCTACTTGAATGTCTGGAAGTTCAGGGTTCACGTATTGCTGAAACCTGGCTTAGAGAATTTTGAACATTACTTTACAATTGTGTGGTAGTTTGAGCATTCTTTGGCATTGCCTTTCTTTGGGATTGGAATGAAAACTGACCTTTTCCTGTCCTGTGGCTACTGCTGAGTTTTCCAAATTTGCTGGCATATTGAGTGCAGCACTTTCACAGCATCATCTTTTAGGATTTGAAGTAGCTCAACTGGAATTCCATCACCTTCACTAGCTTTGTTCGTCGTGATGCTTCCTAAGGCCCACTTGACTTCACATTCCAGGATGTCTGGCTCTAGGTCAGTGATTACACCATTGTGATTATCTGGGTCGTGAAATTCTTTTTTGTATAGTTCTTCTGTGTATTCTTGTCACCTCTTAATATCTTCTGCTTCTGTCAGGTCCATGCCATTTCTGTCTGTTATTGAGCCCATCTTTGTTTGAAATGTTCCCTTGGTATCTCTATTGTCTTGAAGAGATCTCTAGTCCTTCCCATTCCATTGTTTTCCTCTGTTTCTTTGCACTGATCGCTGAGGAAGTGTTTCTTATCTCTCCTTGCTGTTCTTTGGAACTCTACATTCAAATGGGTGTATCTTCCCTTTTCTCCTTTGCTTTTCACTTCTCTTCTTTTCACAGCTATTTGTAAGGCCTCCTCAGACAGCCATTTTACTTTTTTGCTTTTTTACATTTACTTTTTCTGGGGGATGGTCTTGATCCCTGTCTCCTGTACAATGTCATGAACCTCTGTCTGTAGTTCATCAGGCACTCTGTCTATCAGATCTAGTCCCTTAAATCTATTTCTCACTTCCACTGTATAGTCATAAGGGATTTGATTTAGGTCATACCTGAATGGTCTAGTGGTTTTCTCCACTTTCTTCAGTTTCAGTCTGAATTTGGCATTAAGGAGTTCATGATCTGAGCCACAGACAGTTCCCTGTCTTGTTTTTGCTGACTGTATAGAGCTTCTCCATCTTTGGCTGCAAAGAATATAATCAGTCTGATTTCGATGTTGGCCATCTGGTGATGTCCATGTGTAGAGAGTTTATAAATATAATTGGTCTCTACCTCTTGTCATGAGGGAAAAGACACACACAAAGCTGAATGAATTTGGTGACTTACTACCTAAATCTTAGATTGAATCTTGGGTGTTTTTTTTGTTGTTGTTGTCGTTGTAAAATAAGGGAGAATGAATAATCTACATTGATTTTGTTTAAAGGCAGCAGAAGCTATTGTTTAAGATATTACATTCATTTTAAATAGGAAACATGTGAAGGACAGGCATTACAATCTTCAATTTCCTGGGGTGGGGGAAAACTGAAACATTTTAGTTAAATTTAGCAAAGGAAGGGATAGAATCAGAAACTTGTGCTGATCTCTTGACTCCTAATCCAGTGTTTTAGCACCAGCCCATACCATCCTCTATACCTGAGCAGAAGACAAAGATGATACATATGAATAAGCTCTAGCTTTAATATTATTCATGGACTTTAGGTCAGTATTTATATTATAAATACCTAAAAATTTTAAGGAAATGAGTTTGGGGAAATGAATAATATATATCATTCCTACCATGTATTTTTTTTCCTAACGTGTAATTTTTGCATTGCATTTACATTAGATTGTGTGATAGTGTCTAAGCTAAATTACGCTTGAGAACTAATGTCTTTTTATCTTAGATATAATGATATAGTTGTGCACATTAATCATACTTAACATTTGTACAGTGTTTTATAAATTGGCCCTCATGTAATTTTGTTGTGAACTTTTATAAAATCTAAATTGTGGCAGATCAGTTCCTGGTGATACTTGGAATGGTAGTGTAAATAAATAACTGAAACTGATTATACGACTAAAAACCTTTTTTTGCAAATGTTTATACAGTGCAAATCAGCAGGACTGAAATTTCAGGTTGAAAAAATTACTTAAAATTGTAAAAAGTATGTTTTAACAGTGTTTGTGCCAGTACACGTTTTTGAAATTTTTATCCATATTTAAAGTTAGGAAAGGGAAAGGAGATGGTGGGACGAATGGAGTGAGTAGCATGGAAGCATATACCATAGGTAAAATAGATAGCCAGTGGGAAAATCCTGTATGACTTGGGCAGCGCAAACCAGGCTCTGTGACATCCTAGAGGGGTGGGAGATGGGAGGGAGGTTCAAGAGGAAGGGGACATATATATATACCTGTGGCCAATTTATATTGATGTATGGCAGGAACTAACACAATATTGTAAAGCAGTTATCCTTCAGTTAATAATAAATAAGTTAAAAAAGAAGTCTTATTTAATACTTTATATTACTGTATTTATTTTGCCTACATATAGTTAACAGAATAATTCTCACACACCTTTAAATTTGATTAATAACTTTTGGTTACGGTGATACGTATGTCAGTATGAAAAGTAATCTCTTTGTTCTTTATGTATAAATAACAGTATGATTATAAAAATCCCTGAAAGTTTGGTAGCAGTGTCTAGTGTTCTTAGCCATATGGTTAATGATACTTAAAATTTATGCTTAAATATTTATTATGAACAGAATAATTATACAGTATTTGGAGAATATCACTAATTCCCTCACATTTCTTCCATAAATACATTTATCAGAGAAATAAGGAATATAAAACACAGGTTTATTAATGGGAAAGCAGTTTTATTGTCATTTTGTTGATACACATCCAGTTTCCTTCTTAGGGACTAAAGTAAAACTATTTGGTAGTATTTTAAATTGATGTTCAGGCTGTTAGCTCATTTATTTATTAATTGTGTAATTTTTAAAAATTATCTTTTTTCTTTATCATAAAGAATGCCTAGTGATGATGTTCTTTTGTCTGTCTTTATAGAGCTGAACTAGAGAAACATGGGTATAAGATGGAGACTTCATAGCATCCAGAAGAAGTGTTGAAGCAACCTACACCTGAACTGTTTACTAAATTCTAGAACAGAGAACCCAGGCTGGGATACCTACAAATGTTTATTTCATTACCTGCTTTGATTTATCTTTGTTTTTGTAATGCAAAAAAATAAATGTTTTGATCTAATTTTGGTTTGGTTCAGAAGTCTTCATCTTTTGACTGTAATCATTAATTTTCTGATTGTGCTTTTTTCAGAACTTTATTATAGACAGCAAAATTTTCTTGTAATGAATTTTTTTTTAATGAATTCTTTTTTTTAATGTTAACTGAGGCTCTAAGAGGTTAAGTGATTTTGAGGCTAGAATTCATCTGATTGCCAATTCAGTACTTCTCTTAAGCCACATAGATTAAATGTTGGTCTTATTTATAAGGTACTTCTTTTAAGTTACATTTAACTTTAATTTCATCTATATTTTGAAAGCTTAGGCATTTACTGATATTTCTAAGGTGACCCTTCATAACCTGTGTTTTTAAAATATTAGTCATTTTAAATTGCTGTAATTAGTTTCTGAGCCATTAATAATATTAATAGTTGATAAAATATTATTAGTACTTAACATCCAGAGTGGTTTGACCACAGTTCTAAGAATGATGTCTCTGTCAAAACTGAGGAAGTGGACTCAGATATTTTGTTAACATATATACATCCTCATATACTACATAACAGATTCAGTTAGTACAATTAAATTTCTGCACAGTGGTTACTATTGCCACATCTACTTTTGTGAATGGGGAGATTTAATTTGGTAAAGGATTCTTATAACATTCAGAATGGAGATAATATATATAGCTTTTATTAGGAATATTTTCCAATTTTAATGTGTTATTTGTTTACAAGTAGAATCATTGGTACTCTTGAGTAATTTAAAATCTAAAATTTATGTATCATGAGATAATATTGACATGAAAAAGAGGGTTGGGCACTTGAAATATCATTTGAGGTGTGCCTTGAAATTATTTTGGACATAGATAATTTTATTCTTCTAAGATAAGCATGCCTCTGCTTTATCTACTAGATGGAACTACTAGATGAACAGATGGAATAAAGAATAAGACAGAATTTGGAAACTTTTTTTAAATGATTTTTTTAATCATATAATGAAGCACAGGCAGCCATACTAATGTAGCTTGTGAAGAAATACGATGTACATTTCCTCAGTATTATGCTCAGTGATTACAAGGGCATCATTAGACTCATGTCACCTGACAGTGTCAGATTAGCACACAGAGGGAGGGCCATCTCCTATGCCTTGAATTTAAATTGGTGAGGTACAATTTTGAAATTCCATAGGATTTGGGCAGAGATTTTAAATGGGTTACCTCTAGTTTCTCAATGTTTTGTTTTTAATAAGTTTTCAATATTCAGTTTAGGTGGCTTTCTCTGAGTACCTGATAATTGGTATTTGGCATCTGGATGATGAAGCACATCAGTGGTAGAAGATTAGACCAGCCAGACAGCTGAAGAAAGTTCTGTGTATGGATTTTACGGTTAGTTGATATTCTTTAACTTTGGATCTTCACAATGAGTCTGTGAAACAAGCAAGAAGGGCCTGTTTGTTGTAGACATTTTATCAAATAGAAAACTAGATCTCACAGAAAAATAAGAGATGAAAGGGTCCAAGGTTGCTTTTGAATTGTCAGATATAGACTCGAACCCAGGTTTTTAACCTTTTAATTTTTCATAATCACTTAATTCTAGTTGAATCATTTTAAATTAAAATTGTAGGTGTAATAGTGGTCAGGTTTTTTGTTTTTTTTTCTTAAAGAGTTTTCCTCTTATTTTTTCTAAATTTTATCTATTTTTTGGCCACACTGCAGATCCCTGCTCCCTATAGTGGAAGTGTTGGAATCTTAACCACTAAGCCACCAGGGAAATCCCTGATGGTCAGTAATTTTCATCAGGCCTTGGATTAAAATTGTTGCCATTGGATGCCATACTACTCCCACTGAATATTTAACTTAGAGGACTATGATAATGAGCCCTCTTTTTTGAAAAATATAGTGTGTTAATAATGCTTTTTTTGTGTTTCAAGATCTGCCTCATTTTTTGAAGGTATTTGTATCTTATCTCTCCCATGCTTAACCTTAAGTTAAATGATGGAACATTATTCACCCTTTGGCAGTGAGTTGACAATTTGCAGTACTTATGGTCCACCCCAGTGGCTCAGCGATAAAGAATCCGCTTCCCACTGCAGGAGATGCAGGTGACTCGGGTTCCATCCCTGGGTCAGGAAGATTCCCCTGGAGGAGGAAATGGCAGTTTACTCCAGTATTCTTGCTGGGAGGGAAAATCCCCTGGCAGGCTACAGTCCATAGGGTTGCTAAGAGTCAGACAGGACTGAATATGCATGCAATCCACTCACATATATGACGTTAAAGAGTTGGACTAGAGTTCTCTAGCTACCTTAGTGGCTTCTGTTGTACTCCACTTTTAAATCTTGGTATGAGTCCAGACCCTGCCCTAGGTCCACTTCTTGCTTTATCCATACATTAATAATCTCATCCCGTCTCAGGTGCTTAAAACAACAACAAAAATAGCTCTATGATTTGATTCTCTATTCTCAGTATTGGCCTCTCCCTGAAGCCCCAAACTCATATATTCAGCTGACATATATTCAAACTCAAACTCATTTATTCAGCTGACAGCTGCATCAGCTCTCCAGTGTCTAATGGGTATCTTAAAGATAACTTGGTGGAGAGAGAAGCCTTGATAATCTTTCTCAAACCTGATCTTTCCTCTAGTCGTCTGCATCTCAGTGGGTGGCTCCTTAATCCCCATGCTGAAGCCAGCCCTGTTAGAACTTTTCTTGAATCCTTTTTTTCTCCCAGTATTCAGCCCATTGAAAAATTCTTGTCAATTGTCTCCAAAGAATATCCTGTGTAGCTATCATTGCTTGCCTACTAGCAGCGTCCATTTCCCTCTTCTCTTTTCTAACAGATACACATTTCCCCCTCTCAGATATCCATCCTTCATTCACATAGACCATGTGACTCCAGGCAAGCCAACCCCAACCCCAGTTCATCTTCTGTATAAATGAATGAATGAGGGATGGACTGACTTTCCAAGTGTGAGCTAGTGAAACAATGGGCCAGAGTCAAAATTGCAAAGAAGAATTCTGGCTCTTGAAGTAGCACATAAAGGGAGGCTCTTCCTCTGCATATGAATAAGGGAGCATCTGATCTCAGTTGGAAGTGGCAGTCATCTAGCAACCATACCAGTTTGAGGGTTAAAATGATTAGAAAGCCTGGAGAAAACGGTTCTTTGATGTCATTGAACTGCTCTAGTGCTAGGCTTCCTGTAAAAAGCCTACAAATTTCCTGGACATTTAAGACATCTTAGATTGGAGATATGGTTTCTAACGTATGTCCAGAATCTTATCTATTTCCACTTACTAGTCTAATCTACCACCGTTGTTCACCAGGACTTAGTGCAATGATCACCTAACTGGTCTCTCTTCTGCTTTCTCTGCCCGACAGTCTTGTGGGAAAAACATTGTGGTCTTGTTAAAATTTAGATCATGTTGCCCCTTAAATGCCATCAGGGGCGTCTTAAAGCAGCATGAAATCTAAAGCTTATAAAGCCAACATAATTTGGCTTCTCCTTATCTCAACTTACATCACTTAATTTTCAGTAATGTCATATTTTGGTCACTTAATGAAGAATTTTAAAAAAGCTCACCTAAGCAGAAAATGATCAGATAGTTGGCTTGAACATGGGAGGGGCCTACGAGCTGTCGCCTGGAATGCTTGCCTTCTTCATCTGTAAGTCAGGCCTTTCCTAGCCACTAAGTCACTCAGTAGTGTTCACTCTCTGCAACCCCATAGACTGCAGCAGGCCAGGCTTCCCTGTCTATCACCAACTCCCAGATCTTGCTCAAACTCATGTCCATTGAGTCAGCGATGCCATCCAACCATCTCATCCTCTATAGTCCCCTTCTCTTGCTGTCTTCAATCTTTCCAGCATCAGGGTCTTTTCTGATGAGTCAGTTCTTCGCATTAGGTGGCCAAAGTATTGGAGCTTCAGCATCAGTCCTTCTAAATGAATATTCAGGACTGATTTCCTTTAGGATGGACTGACTGGATCTCCTTGTTGTCCAAGGGACTCTCAATAATCTTGTCAAACATCACAGTTCAAAAGCATCAATTCTTCAGTGCTCAGCTTTCTTTATGGTCCAGCTCTCACATGCATACATGTCTACTGGAAAAACCATAGCCTTGACTATACAGACCTTTGTTGGCAAAGTAATGTCTCTTTTTTAATATGCTGTCTAAGTTGTCATAGCTTTTCTTCCAAGGAACAAGCGTCTTAATTTCATGACTGTAGTCACCATCTGCAGTGATTTTGGAGCACAAGAAAAAGTCTGTCACTGTTTGCATTGTTTCCCCATCTATTTTGCCATGAATGATGGGACCTGATGCCATAATCTTCATTTTTTGAATGTTGAGTTTTAAACCAGTTTTTTAAGTTCCTCTTTAACTTTCATCAAGAGGCTTTTTAGTTCTTCTTTGCCTTCTGTGATAAGGGTGGTGTCATCTGCATATCTGAGGTTATTGATATTTCTCTGCATATCCCGGCCATCTTGATTCCAGCTGTGTTTCATCCAGCCTGGTATTTCACATGATCTATTCTGCATATAAGTTAAATAAGCAAGGTGACAACAATGTACAGCCTTGATGTACTCCTTTCCCAATTAGGAACCAGTACATTGTTCCATGTCTGGTTCTAATTGTTGCTTCTTGACCTGCATACAGATTTCTCAGGAGGTAGGTCAGGTGGTCTGGTAGTCCCATCTCTTTAAGAATTTTCCATAGTTTGTTGTGACCCATACAGTCAAAGGCTTTAGCATAGTCAGTGAAGCAGTAGATGTTTTTCTGAATTGCTTTCTTTGTGATCCAACTGATGTTGGCAATTTAATCTCTGGTTCCTCTGCCTTTTCTAGTTCAGTCGCTCAGTTGTGTCTGACTTTGCGACCCCATGAACCACAGCACACCAGGCCTCCCTGTCCATCACCAACTCCTGGAGTTACCCAAACTCATCTCCATTGAGTTGATGATGCCATCCAACCATCTCATCCTCTTGTCTCCTTCTCCTCCTGCCCTTAATCTTCCCAGCATCAGGTCTTTTCAAATGAGTCAGTTCTTTGCATCAGGTGGCCAAAGTATTGGAGTTTCAGCTTTAACATCAGTCCTTCCAATGAACACCCAGGACTGATCTCCTTTAGGATGGACTGGTTGGATCTCCAAGGGACTCTAGAGACTGTTCTCTAACACCACAGTTCAAAAGCATCAATTCTTCTGTGCTCAGTTTTCTTTATAGTCCAACTCTCACATCCATACATGACCACTGGAAAAACCGTAGCCTTGACTAGAAAGACCTCCAGTCTAAATCCAGTCTAAAGTAGTTGATCCAAAAGAGGTTACGTGCTTTAAAAAAAAAATGCTCTTCAATAATGATTTTTCCATTAAATGTTGCAATGAAAAGGATTAGAAATGTATGTTTTCAGAATAAGTAATGGTGAACAATGACCAGAATATTGATTTGGCTTTGCTCTCTTATGTAGTTGCCTTAGGTGGGTTTCATTTTATAGTAGCTATAGTTTGAATCCACTTGTCAGGTGGAATCACTATATTATTACTCTTTGTTCCACAGATGTCATGGAATTAAATGAAGTTAATATTTCTTCCCTCCTTGTTATCCTTCGACTACTGTTTATTATTCAGGAAGTATTAGAACAGTATCAGTGATGGCAATAAGGCAGGATGACATCTTAGAGTAAGGTGACTATTAGAGATAGTCTTGTAATTTTTTTCCCCCCAATGGAGATAATAGTTATAGGTGTAGGCAGGACCCTGAGCTAATATTGGAGTGGTACATGGGAAATTGAAAACTCTAAATTGATATCTTCACCAGGGCCAGCACAATTCAGTTCAGTCGCTCAGTCATGTCCAACTCTTTGCGACCCCATGAATTACAGCTCGCCAGGCCTCCCTGTCCATCACCAACTCCCGGAGTTCACTCAGACTCACGTCCATCGAGTCAGTGATGCCATCCACCTATCTCATCCTCTGTCATACCCTTTTCCTCCTGCCCCCAATCCCTCCCAGCAACAGAGTCTTTTCCAATGAGTCAACTCTTGGCATGAGGTGGCCAAAGTACTGGAGTTTCGGCTTTAGCATCATTCCTTCCAAAGAAATCCCAGGGCTGATCTCCTTCAGAATGGACTGGTTGGATCTCCTTGCAGTCCAAGGGACTCTCAAGAGTCTTCTCCAACACCACAGTTCAAAAGCATCAATTCTTCGGCGCTCAGCCTTCTACACAGTCCAACTCTCACATCCATACATGACCACAGGAAAAACCATAG
>NW_011494706.1:2904304-2904746 GCF_000754665.1 Bison bison bison
TGGCATTGCCTTTCTTTGGGATTGGAATGAAAACTGACCTTTTCCAGTCCTGTGGCCACTGCTGAGTTTTCCAAATTTGCTGGCATATTGAGTGCAGCACTTTCACAGCATCATATTTCAGGATTTGGAATAGTTCAACTAGAATTCCATCACCTTCACTAGCTTTGTTCATAGTGATGCTTTCTAAGGCCCACTTGACTTCACATTCCAGGATGTCTGGCTCTAGGTGAGTGATCACACCATCGTGAATATCTTGGTCATGAAGATCTTTTTTGTACAGTTCTTCTGTGTATTCTTGCCACCTCTTCTTAATATCTTCTGCTTCTATTAGGTCCATACCATTTCTGTCCTTTATTGAGCCCATCTTTGCATGAAATGTTCCTTTGGTAGCTCTAATTTTCTTGAAGAGATCTATAGTCTTTCCCATTTTTGTTGTTTCCTC
>NW_011494706.1:2904846-2905388 GCF_000754665.1 Bison bison bison
TTCCTCTTCACTTTTTGCCATAAGGGTGGTGTCATCTGCATATCTGAGGTTATTGATATTTCTCCCAGCAATCTTGATTCCAGCATGTGCTTCTTCCAGCCCAGCGTTTCTCATGATGTACTCTGCATAGAAGTTAAATAAGCAGGGTGACAATATGCAGCCTTGACGTACTCCTTTTCCTATTTGGAACCAGTCTGTTGTTCCATGTCCAGTTCCAACTGTTGCTTCCTGACCTGCATACAGATTTCTCAAGAGGCAGATCAGGTGGTCTGATATTCCCATCTCATTCAGAATTTTCCACAGTTTATTGTGATCCACATAGTAAAAGGCTTTGGCATAGTCAATAAAGCAGAAATAGATGTTTTTCTGGAACTCTCTTGCTTTTTCAGTGATCCAGCGGATGTTGGCAATTTGCTCTGTGGTTCCTCTGCCTTTTCTAAAACCAGCTTGAACATCAGGAAGTTCACGGTTCATGTATTGCTGAAGCCTGGCTTGGAGAATTTTGAGCATTACTTTACTAGCATGTGAGATGACTGCAATTA
>NW_011494706.1:2905753-2916387 GCF_000754665.1 Bison bison bison
CAGCTATTTGTAAGGCCTCCCCCGACAGCCATTTTGCTTTTTTGCATTTCTTTTCCATGGGGATGGTCTTGATCACTGTCTCCTGTACAACGTCACGAACCTCATTCCATAGTTCATCAGGCACTCTATCTATCAGATCTAGGCCCTTAAATCTATTTCTCACTTCCACTGTATAATCATAAGGGATTTGATTTTGGTCATACCTGAATGGTGTAGTGGTTTTCCCTACTTTCTTCAATTTCAGTCTGAATTTGGCAATAAGGAGTTCATGGTCTGAGCCACAGTCAGCTCCTGGTCTTGTTTTTGTTGACTGTATAGAGCTTCTCCATCTTTGGCTGCAAAGAATATAATCAATCTGATTTTGGTGTTGACCATCTGGTGATGTCCATGTGTAGAGTCTTCTCTTGTGTTGTTGGAAGAGGGTGTTTGCTATGACCAGTGCATTTTCTTGGCAAAACTCTATTAGTCTTTGCCCTGCTTCGTTCTGTTTTCCAAGGCCAAATTTGCCTGTTACTCCAGGTGTTTCTTGACTTCCTACTTTTGCATTCCAGTCCCCTATAATGAAAAGGACATCTTTTTTGGGTGTTAGTTCTAAAAGGTCTTGTAGGTCTTCATAGAACCATTCCACTTCAGCTTCTTCAGCGTTACTGGTTGGGGCATAGACTTGGATTACTGTGATATTGAATGGTTTGCCTTGGAAACGAACAGAGATCATTCTGTCGTTTTTGAGATTGCATCCAAGTACTGCATTTTGGACTTTGTTGACCATGATGGCTACTCCTTTTCTTCCGAGGGATTTCTGCCCGCGGTAGTAGATATAAGGGTCATCTGAGTTAAATTCCCCCATTCCAGTCCATTTCAGTTTGCTGATTCCTAGAATGTCAACATTCACTCTTGCCATCTCCTGTTTGACCACTTCCAATTTGCCTTGATTCATGGACCTGACATTCCAGGTTCCTATGCAATATTGCTCTTTACAGCATTGGACCTTGCCTCTATTACCAGTCACATCCACAACTGGGTATCGTTTTTGCTTTGCCTCCATCCCTTCATTCTTTCTGGAGTTATTTCTCCACTGATCTCCAGTAGCATATTGGGCACCTACTGACCTGGGGAGTTCCTCTTTCAGTATCCTATCATTTTGCCTTTTCATACTGTTCATGGGGTTTTCAAGGCAAGAATACTGAAGTGGTTTGCCATTCCCTTCTCCAGTGGACCACATTCTGTCAGACCTCTCCACCATGACCCGCATGTCTTGGGTGGCCCCATAGGCATGGCTTAGTTTCATTGAGTTAGACAAGGCTGTGGCCCTAGTTTGATTAGATTGACTAGTTTTCTGTGATTATGGTTTCAGTGTGTCTGCCCTCTGATGCCCTCTTGCAACACCTACTGTCTTATTGGGCCAGCACACCTTTATTTATAATGTAATATTGTGTATTTTTCTTATTGTTTTTGTCCTTTGTTTATTATTGATATCCTAGTCTAGGTTGTGAATTCTTTAAAGGTAGAACCCCTTTTATATTCGTCTTATACTTCCTCGTCTTAGTTTGGGTTCTCTCAGAAGCAGACCTAGAGATAAGGATTTGAATGTGAGTAGTTTATTACAGAAGTCATGAAAAACTGGGGGAGTAAGGAAAGAAATGGAGGGAAGGTAATAAAGAGTATATATCAAGCAAATTACCACAGTGACCAAATAGACCTTAATTTTACCTGAGAATTTTGGGAGGCTGTTTACAACATACCTCAGTTACTTGAACCAAGACGTTGCAGGCAGGCTATTTATCTACCAGCTGCAGTCCATCATTGGTTGAGGGTTAGTCTGAGGGAGGGAAATTGTTAATTTCCCAGGAAATCATGGTGTAGCCCATGTGCATGTTGAGTAGATTTCTGGCTGCCAGGGAAGGATTTCAGGCAGAATCATAGCTGCTGACAGTTAGAAATGGGGCTGTCATCCCTGGAAATGGTAAGTGATGAAGGACTAGGGTGGGACACTGGCAACAACTGCACATCCCTCAGCTGTACCTAATGTGTTTTAAGACACGTTCTTACTAAAAATCTTGAAACCATTGATTCGGAGATCAGAAGGATTGACAGAATCAGCATAGACCAGGAAGTAGAATAGAGATACTGTATCTTTTAACAATAAGAGAGAACTTTTGCCAGTCTTCTGGTTATCAGGCACAAATCTTTATAATAAGTAAATAGACATTTAATTGCTACCTTCAGGAAAATATGTTGCAGAAAAATTTTCATAACATTTTACTTTGACTAAAATATGGCATCATTGAAACCCAGTAAGATTCAATAGATTGAACCGTGTTTATATTTTCAAGATTAGTCTCTTGTTTAAGATAAATGATATGCTTTTGTCTACATTAGTGTTAATAAGTAAATAAAGATGATTTTGCTAAGAATGTTTGAATTTTATGGTTGGCATCTTATGTGTGGAAACCTGTGGTCCAAGGTAATTGAAAGTATCTTCATGATTTTGATGATATTTCTAAGTAGAGGAATGGACAGAACACTGATTTTATGAGAAGAGCAATTTTTCTTTGCTAAGGTCACTATCACTAACTACAAAGATGATAATTTGTTTATGTCATTTAATTTGTCAGTAATTTCCCCTTTGGTAATTAAAAAATGGATAGATGCTAAATTATTTTAGCTTTGGAGACATATTTATCTTTCCTCTGAAGCAATTCTATAGAAAAAATTATACAGGAGAAGAATGTCTTGCTGAAATTTATCAATTATAAGCAAAATGTTAAATGCTATTGATTTATATATTGGAGAGTTTTCTTCATATTTTGCAATTTAGCTTGTTAAAATAGTAAAATGTTTTGGAAGCTATATTTCCACTCTTTGACCCAGTAGTCTTCGTCTATATATAGTTACTAGTTGTCAATAGTGTAAGGGATTGATTTCTGTTTGATTTTATTGTTTTTCAAATTAAATTTGGTTATTGATAGACTAATAAATAATCCAATTATTTTTAAAGTCACTAGAAGACAGCATATATACTTTTCCTTGAGAAATTTTTTTCCCTAATTTTTCCTGTTTGAATGAAATTAGTAGTCTTGTTTTTAGAACTGTCAGATGGTACAGGTCCTGGGAGCCTGCGTGGTGTGAGGATGGGGATCCACACATCCCTTTTTATTTCAGTCATAAGTTTTTTGACCTTTTTTGCTTTAGCCATTGGGATTCAGTGTAAGATTTTACTTGGCAAAATTGATTCTGCTGCCTTTCTTCTAACGTTTGATAACAGTGATCTAGATTTTCTACAATATTGGCAATTTCTCCTAAATACTACCAAGTAAGTTAGATTTTACTTTCTGTCCAGATTCAGGGTAGAGCCACTTCATGCTGTGAAAATTATGAACATTTTTTCTAAGTTTGCTGAGTCTCTATTATCTATATATTTGTGACTATGATTTTAGTTCTGTAGAATTGGACAGATTCTTAAAGAGCATCTGCCTCTACAATAGATGAAGATATAAACCCTAAGCAATTGTGACCTGTCCCCAAGGTCACGTTGGACAGAAGCAAGAAAAGATTGTTCCAATATTCTTTCCACTGCATTGAACTTTCTGTTTTAGAGGTTCTATTTCATCAAGACTTTTTTCCCCCCCAATATATGTATTTTCTTGGTCATACCACAGGGCATGTGGAATCTTAGTTCCCTGATCCGGGATGCAAACCGTGCCCCTTGCATTGGAAGTGCAGAGTCTTAACCATTGGACTGCCAGTGAATTCCTGTGTGTGTGTGTGTGTGTATGTGTGTGTCTGTGTGTATGTGTGTGTCTGTGTGTTGCTAAGTTGTATCTGACTTTTGTAATCCCATGGACGGTTAGCCCACCAGGCTCCTCTGTCCATGGGATTTTCTAGGCAAGAATACTGGAGTGGGTTGCCATGTCCTTCTCCAGGGGATCTTCCCAACCCAGGGATCAAACCCATGTCTCCAGCATCTCCTGCATTGGCAGGCTGATACTTTACCCCTGAATCACCTGATAAGTCCCTTGTTAAATATTAGGAAATATTAATGGCATACAGGGAAGGATGAGAGCAAATAATATTGCAGAAGAAATTCATCCATTCAAAAAATATTGAAGAGCTACCATGCATCAGGTTTAGTTCAGTTGTTCAGTAGTGTCCAACTCTTTGACACCCCATGGATTGCAGCACACCAGGCCTCCCTGTCCATCACCAACCCCCTAAATTTACTTAAACTTAGGTCCATTGAGTTGGTGATGCCATCCAAACATCTCATCCTCTGTCATCCCCTTCTCCCACCTTCAATCTTTCCCAGCGTCAGGGTTTTTTCAATGAGTCAGTTCTTCACATCAGGTGGCCAAAGTATTGGAGTTTCAGTTTCAACATCAGTCCTTCCAATGAATATTCAGGACTGATTTCCTTTAGGATGGACTGACTGGATCTCCTTTCAGTCTAAGAGACTTAAGAGTCTTCAACACCACAGTTCAAAAGCATCAATTCTTCGGTGCTCAGCTTTCTTTATAGTCCAACTCTCACATCCATACATGACTATTGGAAAAACCATAACCTTGACTAGATGGACCTTTGTTGACAAAGTAATGTCTCTGCTTTTTAATATGCTGTGTAGGTTGGTCATAACTTTCCTTCCAAGGAGTATCTTAATTTCATGGCTGTAGTCACCATCTGTAGTGATTTTGGAGCCCCCCAAAATAAAATTTGCCACTGTTTCCACTGTTTTCCCACCTATTTGCCATGAAGTGATGGGACCAGATGCTATGATCTTAGTTTTCTGAATGTTGAGCTTTAAGCAACTTTTTCACTCTCCTCTTTTACTTTATCAAGAGGCTCTTTAGTTATTCACTTTCTGCCATAAGGGTGGTATCATCTGCATATCTGAGGTTATTGATATTTCTCCCAGCAATCTTGATTCCAGCTTGTGCTTCATCCAGCCCAGCGTTTCTCATGATGTACTCTGCATAGAAGTTAAATAAACAGGGTGACAATATATAGCCTTGACATACTCCTTTCCCTGTTTGGAACCAGTCTGTTGCACGTCCAGTTCTAACTGTTGCTTCCTGACCTGCATACAGATTTCTCAAGAGGCATCAGGTAGCGTGTTACTTATTGTAATGAGGCTGTTAACTTACATATAAAATCTCTACATGTGCTCTATGCGGTGTGTAGTGTTCATGTAAGTTAAGTAGATGACTCCTAGCCTTGAGGGTTAAAATAATTTCTGTGTTAACACTGTATTGCACATTGATTTCATCTTGACCACCTAGGATACCTTGCCCTTTGTATTGATAACATCCAGATTTTTTATAGGTAATTAACACCACTGCCTCTTTACTCCATCTCTCCTCCCAACTTCTCCACCTTCAGAGGGCTAAAAATCAAATTCATCTGTCCAATTCTAAGCAAATGGGTGAAAACATGCAGCCAGTTCTAGGCCAGTTAAACTCTTTATCCTAGGACCTTCTATCTCAGAGAGATACAAAGATGTCAGAATTCATTCTGTCCTGACCACAGAATAGTTCCTGTTTCTGAGATCCTCTCCTTGATGGAGCATCCACATTGTATCCTTCTGAAGCCTGGCGTTTCAGGCTTATCTTTGATTCTCATAACTTTAATGTCCTTTCACTAAATTCCCTTGCATGCTAAGTCACTTCAGTTGTGTCAGATTCTTTGTGATCTCATGGACTGTAGCCCACCAGACTCTGCCCATGGGATTCTCCGGGCAAGAATACTGGAGTGGGTTGCCATTTCCTGCCCCAGGGGATCTTCCCAACCCAGGGATCGAATCTGTGTCTCCTGTGGCTCCTGCATTGCAGGTGGACTCTTTACCACTGAGCCACCAGGGAAGCCAAACCTATGTTAATTAAAGTTGGTTTCTAGCGCTTATAATTGTTTAATCCCAACTGATATCTTTGGGCATGACAACACAAATGGGTAGAGAAGAACAGGAGCTACGGATAGTTAGGTTCTTTGTCTCAAAGTCCAAAACCTGGGTCATTGTAGGAAGAAGTGACAATTCTAACTGCCTGAATGAACCATTTAGCTCTTTGTTACATTAACAAGCTTGATATCAGGAGAACTGTTATGCAATAAAGATTATTCCCTTCTCTCGCTCATCTTCTGCCTTCTCATTTAAAGGCTGCTTCTTATGGAGTGGCACGGGGCCTCTTAGGGCTGTGAAGCACTGTCGTCCTTTTCTTCAGTTTGATCTGTTAAAGTACCATCTCACCGGCCCTCTGCTGAGTGCTGTTGACCTTGTTCGCTGATTGCTTTTAGTGATTCCCTTCAGTGATTGATGAGATGACTGGACAGTAATGAAAACAGAGCTGATTCACTTTATCCTAGCAGGATTAAAGCCTGGAAACAAATCTAATTTTCTTTTACGGGGAGGGGAAATAGGAACAAAGATTTTGATCAGCGTCTTAAAGTAACATGAAAGGAAGACTGGCGGACTTCACATGGTAAAAGGAAACTTTGTAGAGGAAAGGAAACGTGACTGTTAGATTCCTAATGGAAGGAGTGGTGGTGGTCTAGTTTCCTTTTCAACAGTAAATGCCATTCACATGCTAGGCATGGTGTATCTACTAGCTCACAAACCCTCCAGATAAATTTGTGATCTAAATTGGGAGAAAAAAGACATGTGGGAGACATAGAACAATGGTGGAAAAATCGAAGAGATTAGAATGGAGCTTTTGTCAGCATAATTTGATCTTTCCCTCTCCATAATCTCTGTAAAATTGGGAAAATTAGCTTGTAGGAAATTGAGATATGTATAAAGTTCTCAAGTTCTCTGAGTCTTCCCCCCGCCCCGCCAGTGGTGATGAATATGAAGGGTTAAGTATTAAAAACTATATCATAGCACAGAATGTTAGATATGTGTACATATTTTTAAAATTAAAATTCTAATCCTTTAATACTTATAGGCAAGTTACAGGTACCCATGGCTGTGTTAGGCCTTATCATAGAAAGATGGGCCATTACAAGAACACTCCTCATTTCAGATTTTCCTTGCAGCAGTAAATAGGTAGTTATAGACAGAAAAAGGCAGCAGAATAGCCCAGTGAAATATCATTGCATTATTGTAATCACAGTTTACACGTCAGTGACTTAGTCTCTAGGCCTCTTTTATAACTGAAATAAGTTTGGATGTATCAAGGCCACTGCCTGTCTCTACAATACCTCATTGGAAACTGGAAAATGCTACCCTTTGCTCCAGTAGAATGCAGCCCCTTGGCAAGTAGAACACAGGCTGGATTTCAGCTCTCCTGGTTTCTTTCGCTAGGTTCTTTTATACAAAGTTACATCCTATATAGCTATATATAACAGCCCTGATTTGAGTTCTTAGTTGTGTGCAACAGAGATTAACCCTAAATATCTTAAGCCAAAGGGAAATTTACTGGGCAGGATACCAGGGGCAGCAGGAATCTGAGAAAGTGACAAGAGTTAGGGCTTCTCTGGCATCAGGAGTTAACCAAGGCTTCAACTCAATGCGGGAGACCCAGGTTCGATCCCTGGGTGGGGAAGATCCCTGGAGAAGGAAATGGAAACCCACTCCAGGATTCCTGCCTGGAAAATTCCATGGATAGAGGAGCCTGATAGGCTACAGTCCATGGGGTCGCAAAGAGTCGGACACGACTGAGCAACTTCACTTTACTTCACTTCAACTCAGTAGCTTCCTGGTCCTTGGGTCCCAAGTGCTGCAATGAATTTGACCTTGGCCCGTGCGCTCTTCTTTTGTATTGCTCACTTAGGATTTACAACCCCAGGAGTGGTGTTTGATTGCCTGGACCCTAGGTATACCAGGAAGCTGGTGGAGGAAGGAGCAAGCCCCCCACTTCTGAATTGGGAATTGGCAATGAGAGGTGGCACTTGGTGAGCTCCCACTGAGACTACATACCATTCAAACTATCCCCACGGGGAGGCCTGGAGGCTATTAGGAAGGTGTGTTATGTATGGAGAGAGCTGGGTGCTGGGTAACTACAAAATAGTAAATATCTGGTGTAGGGCTTAGTAATAGCATCTGCTTTTTTTTGTTTGTTTGTTATCTAATAAAGTATTATCTAGACCAAGCAGTTACAAAACCCCTATAAGGACAGGCACATAAAAAGTGTGCTAACTAGAGGCACGTAGGGAACTAGCTTTCCTGACCTGGTGTTGGAGTGCATGTCCTTTTCTCTATGTACAGAAGTGATGGCAGAAATGGATGACCCAGAAGAGAAGAATCTCAGGTGAAAATGTGTAGTGAAATACTCAAGAAGTAATCTTGTGAATTCCTGATTCCTCTTAGGTCTTTGTTTTCTGCCTCAGAGGCCAGAAGATAATTTTCTTTAAGAAAGATCCTGAATTTCTATTATCTCCTCTCTCATAGATAGAAATGCTTTTTTTTTTCTACCTTTCTTTCTGTTTTTTTTTTTCCCTTCCTTTCTCCATCCCTTCCTCCCTCGCTCCTTACTTTCTCCTTTTCGTATTCTTTCTTTTTTCTTCCCCTTTTACCTTTTCTTTCCTCTTTCTGCCATATCCATGAATAGCAAAGAAGTGCCTGTTATAATCAACAAAGTGATCTGCTGGGAGTGGGGCAAGATGCTGTGACCCTAGGCTTCTGTAGGATTCCAAGCCTTCTATGCGACCCTTCTCTGCTCCTTCCTGCTGTAAAGGATGGCTGCTGCTTTTAGATGAGGTTACCAGAACGGGAGAGAGGCTGACAGTGATTCTGTTTTTCAGTTGTTACCCACGACTTTCTGCTGATTTTTCTCTTAAACTGTGAATTTTTCATGCCCTTGAGTTTCTTCTGTGTACAAAACCTTTTTGTAGTCAAGTCTCTGTACAGGTCCTGGCCTAGCACATAATCCAGTGGTTTTGTCTTTCTTCCAATAATACCATTGTCCATATTATGAAACAACAAAATTCCTGCTCCTTTGTATATACTTCTTTTGATGGGTTGATGTTCATTTATTTAAAAAGAATAAAACACTGTCCTAAGACCTAGTGATGTTCTAAGCCCTAGTTTACTTTTCTGTTTTATTGGAAAGTAAAACTTAAATGTTCTTATAGATTCCTTGCATATCTTATAGTCTAGTGGTGGAGACCAGGAAAAAACAAGTGGACAACTGTGTAAATATGTAATTACAAATTATGAGGGAAATAATTTTAAAGAAAAATGGGCTCAATAATAAAAATAGTATTGTTGTTGTTGTTGAGTTGCTAAGTCGTGTCCGACTCTTTTTAACACCACGGACTGCAGCACACCAGGTTCCTCTGTCCTCCACTATCTCCCGGAATTTGCTCAAATTCATATCCATTGAGTAAGTGATGCTGGGACCTGCTTAAGAAATGATGAGTTTGAGGAAGGTAAATCATGATCTGAAAATTGACAAGGAACCTTTATACAGGTGGATAGGGAAGTAGGAGTCAAGGGTGGGGGAAGTAAGGTTGGTGTGCGGGTGGGATGTAAGTGGTATATATTATTCAAGACGGGCCAGGCTTAAGCTGTAGTGACAAGTAGCCCCCAGATCATCATAGCTGAACACTTAAGAGTTTATCTCTTGCTTACATAAAGTATGTTGTGTGAGACAGCTGTATTCTTGGTGAGTCAGGTCCATCACATGGAATCCCATCTCCACACAGAGCTGCCACATTCTCCACCGAATGGGGGGAAGGTTATATGGTACTTTTCTCCACTGTGTTCACAGCCCTACCTAAGCACAAAGAGCTGGAATGCTCAGGAGGGAGTAGAGAGCTGTATATTGTTGAGCATGAGTCACTTCCATCTCAGAGTCTGTGGGAGTGAGGCAGGAGCTAGAACATTCCAGGCAGAGAGGGCAGCCTGGAGGAAAGTTTTGACGTAAGATTTTGGTCAGTATACTGCAGTATTGTTGGGTTGTAAGAGATCCTGCCACTTCCTGTAGTTATGTAGAAGACGCACAGTTGAGATGTGACACCATCTACTCTTTCAGTTACCAGAGTTAATGCAAAATCATGTCTTTCATATAAAAATATGGCTTCAAAATCTTAGAGTCCTAGATGGGAAAGAGATGACTACTAATGGTTACTAATATTATACTGTTTGTGATAAATATGTGCTCAGTTGTGTCCAACTCTTTGCAACTCCATGGGCTGCAACCTTACAGGCTCCTCTGTCCATGGAATTCTCCAGGCAAGAATACTGGATTGGGTTGCCATTTCCTCCTCCAGGGGATCTTCCCAACCCAGAAATCGAACATGGGTCTCCTGCATCTCCTGTGTCTCCTGCATTGGCAAATGGATTCCGTACCACTGAGCCACCTCATCTGTAGAATGGGAATAATAGTACTTAGAATAAACTGAGAACATGCATATGCTATATTTATAAATATATAAACATATACATTTATATATAAGTATATATAAATATATACATTTATACTGTCCAACTTGTGTTTTCTGCATCGTATTCTCCACCAAGCTGTCAGAATGCACCTAATAAAACATAGGTGCACTGGGACGGCCCAGAGGGATGGTATGGGGAGGGAGGAGGGAGGAGGGTTTGGGATGGGGAACACATGTATACCTGTGGCGGATTCATTTTGATATTTGGCAAAACTAATACAATTATGTAAAGTTTAAAAATAAAATAAAATTAGAAAAAAAAA
>NW_011494706.1:2916575-2960617 GCF_000754665.1 Bison bison bison
ATCTTTTTTGTATAGTTCTTCTATGTATTCTTGCCACCTCTTCTTAATATCTTCTGCTTCTGTTAGGTCCAGACCATTTCTGTCCTTTATTATGCTCATCTTTGTATGAAATGTTTCCTTGGCATTTCTGATTTTCTTGAAGAGATCTCTAGTCTTTCCTATTCTCTTATTTTCCTCTATTTCTTTGCATTGATCACTGAGGAAGGCTTTCTTATCTGTCCTTGTTATTCTTTGGAACTCTGCATTCCAATAGGTATATCTTTTCTTTCCTCCTTTGCCTTTTGCTTCTCTTCTTTTCTCAGCTATTTGTAAGGCCTCAGACAACCATTTTGCCTTTTTACACTTCTTTTTCATGGGGATGGTATTGATCGCTGCCTCCTGTACAATGTCACAAGTCTCTGTCCATAGTTCTTCAGGCACTCTGTCTATCAGATCTAATCCCTTGAACCTATTTGTCACTTCCATACTAGACAGCATATTAAAAAGCAGAGACATTACTTTGCTGACAAAGGTCCATCTAGTCAAAGCTATGGTTTTTCCAGTAGTCATGTATGGATGTGAGAGTTGGACTATAAAGAAAGCTGAGCACTGAAGAATTGATGCTTTTGGAGCTGTGGTGTTGAAGAAGACTCTTGACAGTCTCTTGAACTGAAAGGAGATCCAAACAGTCCGTCCTAAAGGAAGTCAGTCCTGAATAGTCATTGGAAGGACTGATGTTGAAGCTGAAACCACAATACTTTGGCTACCTGATGTGAAGAACTGACTCATTGGAAAAAGACCGTGGTGCTGGGAAAGATTGAAGGCAGGAGGAGAAGGGGATGAAAGAGGATGAGGTGGTTGGATGGAATCACTGATTCTATGGACATGAGCTTGAGTAAGACCTGGGAGTTGGTGATGGACAGGGAAGCCTGGCGTGCTGCAGTCCATGGGGTCGCAAAGAGTTGGACATGACTGAGTGAATTGAACTGAATATATAGTACATGCATGTTCTCAGTTTAAGTACTATTATTCCCATTCTACAGATGAAACAGATACTAAAAGGCCAAGAGATTTACTTAAGGTCACATAGCAGGTAAGTGATGGAGTTGGTATTCAAACTCTGGCAGTCTGACTCAGGGCCCATTTCACCACTAACTCTAAAGCAGACTGAAAATATTTTCTTGGTCTTGGCCAGAAAGGGCCTTGGGGACCAGGTGTTTGACCCTGTAGAAGAGAAAGTGTTATTGCATCTGGCAGGCACAAGGTGGAGGACAGGAGAAAGGAATGAGTGTAAGGTACTAATGGAGTTGTATGGCCTTTGGGGGTTAGTGTTTATCCTGAGAATTCAGTTTGGGATGGTGAGAAGCCATTACTTTGTTAGCGTAACTAGATATTGTCCTGCTGCTCTTGTTGTTGGTCTTTCATATTGAGTATTTCTGGAAGCTTCATCCTACTGTAGTTGGAGAACAAAAGGTGCCCTGTACTGCTCTAGTGCCCAAGTCATAGAGGCACCATCCAGGGACCCATCATTAAAGCACAGAAACCAGAGGGATGAAAACTCAGTGGGGATGAAGCTGGAGGTTCTTAAACAACTGCCCTTTCCCACCTACCGTGTTTCCTCTCAATACTAAAACCTAGGTGGGTCTGACGTTCTCCCCTCCAAGCTTTTGAGTAGTTGTCTGCCGAATTCAATAACTTGGCACCCAGTCGTGACCTTGGGACAGAGAGGGTATCATTCTCGGTTTTCTGCCCACCTTTTTTTTCTCCACATAGTAAGTGACTGTGGGATAGAAGTGCAAGGTAACTACCTAGAAGCCCTGGGAAGAAATGCCGGGTGTGCAGGATATTCAGTAAATAACTTCAGGGAATTATACTTGAGAGACCGTTGAGTTTCTATTTGTCTTACCTGGAGTCAAAGCAAGTTTCACTCGATGAGGGCACTGACCTGAGAACCGGCGTGAGCTATGTAACCAACCAGGAGATGAGGAGTGTTTTGGCTTTCTAAAAATAAATCCACTTTTATATAAGATAGCTCTAGGACCAAATTCTCCCTCCTGATCTGGGCATCATATAATAGCAATAGGTTTCTCAGCTCCGGTGTACACTGTGAACTTAAAGCTTTTTAACAGTATTATCCAGATAGTTAATTTTTTTCCATTTAGCACTAGTCATGGGTTATAGTTTTCAGATTAGTTCTGCTCTCTATCCATAGAGCATGTTTTCCCAGCATATTCTATATTTCCTGCCTCCTGGTTTTGCTCATGCAGTTTCCCAAGCTGGGATGCCCTTTCCTCATTTCTTCAATTGGCGAAATCGTTATTACTCTTTAGAATTTATTTTAGGGCACTATCCCCTACTGGAAGCCTTCTTTTTGGACTCCCAGGTTGGGCTTTGTGCTTCCTGCTGCACTCAGTACCTTTATCTTATTTTTTAGCTTCATTAAATTGAAGTTATCTGCTTTGAGGGGTTTCCCTCCCTTCATTAAATTCTTAAGTCCTCATGGGTGGGGTCTGTTTTTGTTCAGCCTTTTCACCTCTAGATCTAGTAAAGTCCTTAATGATGTCCTTAATTCTCCAAGCCAGAATGCTGGAGTGGGTAGCTGTTCCCTTATCTAGGGAATCTTCCCAACCCAGGGATCGAACCCAAGTTTCCCGCATTGCAGGCTGATTCTTTACCAGCTGAACCACCAGGGAAGTCCTTAATGATGTCAGTTAGAGCCTAATAATGATGGGTAAAAGCTGGTGATAAGATGTAGGGAGAGTTCCACAATTCTTTTGGAGCTTTGAAAGTGGAACTGATTCTATATAGCCATCATTGAAACAATGGAATCAAAATTAAGCTCCACAATCCAGTCATTCCAGAGAAGGTAAACAGAAAATACTGAAGCTAGATTTCAAACATATTGCTGACTTCTAACTTATTTTGAAGCAAGATGTTTATTCCACATGTCTTAATTTGCACAGCTGCAAAATGACTGTGTTGCATTGATTGAAATTTGTGGGGCCTGATATTCTTATTGAACTATTGGATATCAACCATTTTGAATGCAGCTCATTATGCCAGAAACACCACTGTCACTTAATTGATGCAGAAGCGAAGACCAAGAGTCCTGGAGCAGTATGTACTGATTTGACGTTTTCCTGGAATCGACAGGAGATATATTTCCATGTGGCAAGCTACTGAATCCCCCTACCCCAACCTCCCTGCTTTTCAAGTTATAAACACTTTTCTCATCGACATTTATTAGAAAGTAACACAAAGCATATTGTTGGGTTTGTATTCTGTGGATGTTTCACATTGGGCATATTGTAAGCTCTCTGTTTGCCAGACATGATGGCATTCTTGGAGGTCAAGCTTTTAAATCCTGTTCTTTCATTTTAATAATTTCATTGACTTAACCTTTATATAGATGAAATGTATAGTTTCCTCAAAGAATACTTTGGTGCTCCATGCTTGCAGAAAGAATGCTTCAGGTTAGAGATTCAGTCTGTGATCTATCAGGTGATGATACAAAAGGTTTAACTTAAACACAAACACTAGGTCACAGAGGGCCAGGATCCAGATGGTTTTGTATTTGGTTACAGCATCCTACCTCTCCCCGTCACCTCTACCCTTTCTTCTCTTTTCTGCCATCTGTCAATATACTTGAATGAGGAACTTTATCACATGTGCTATCAACAGGTTGTTTTTTTTTTTTTCCCACCTTCTCTTTTATGAGGTAGTAATAAAAGTGTATATCATATGGGAGGAGTGTTTGGGGGAGAATGGATACATGTATATGCATGGCTGAGTTCCTTTGCTGTCCACCTGAAGCTATTAATATCACAGCATTGTTAACTGGCTGTGCTATGCTTAGTGGCTCAGTCGTGTCTGACTCTTTGCAATCCCATGGACTGTGTAGCCCACGAGGTTCCTCTCTCCATGGGGATTCTCCAGGCAAAAAAACTAGAGTGGGTTGCCATGCCCTCCTCCTGGGGATCTTCCCAAACTAGGGATCAAACCCAGGCCTCCCACATTGCCAGGGCATTCTTTACCATCTGAACCATAAAACAGTTTTTGAAAGGGAGTATATCATAAGACAGCATCTAGTTTTACACTGTACTCAATCTTTACTCCAGAGCTAAATAGTTTAAGACTGAGCCATTAGTAATTCCAGTATTTGAGGCAAAGGGATTAAATGTTATATTTGATCTAACTTAAGGAGTGAAGTATAATTTTCTTCCATTATTTTGATCTTCTTTCTATCCAATTCATTCTTTCCATGCTATGCTGAACTGTATATTTGATTATCAATGTTTTTTATTCATTATCTAAAAATTGTAGGTTTTGTTATTAAGTTAATAATACATTATAATTTATTATGGGCTTCCCTGGTGGCTCAGAGGGTAAAGCTTCTGCCTGCAATATGGGACACCTAGCCGCGTTCAATTCCCGGGTCCGGAAGATCCCCTGGAGAAGAAAATGGCAACCCACTCCAGTACCCTTGCCTAGAAAAATTCCATGGACACAGAACCCTGGTAGGCTATAGTCCATGGGGTCGCAAAGAGTCGGACATAACTGAGTGACTTCACTTAATTTCACCTCATAATTTATTATAGCAAATTACCACATTTGTTGGGAAGTTGAACATTTGAAATTAACCAAAATGAGAAATTAACAACATCATACAAAACAGCTTATGAACCTTGCTGTCAGAATCACCTGATTTATTCTGTGCTCAATTAAGTACTAGCTGTGAGGCCTTAGGCACATTGCTTAATCTTTCTAAACCTCATCTGAAAGGGGATGTTCAGTTCAGTTCAGTTCAGTCGCTCATTCGTGTCTGACTTTTTACGACCCCATGAATCACAGCACGCCAGGCCTCCCTGTCCATCACCAACTCCCGGAGTTCACTCAAACTCATGTCCATCGAGTCAGTGATGCCATCCAGCCATCTCATCCTCTGTCTTCCCCTTCTCCTCCTGCCCCCAATCCCTCCCAGCATCAGAGTCTTTTCCAATGAGTCAACTCTTCCCATGAGGTGGCCAAAGTATTAGAATTTCAGCCTCAGCATCAGTCCTTCCAATGAACACCAAGGACTGATCTCCTTTAGGATGGACTGGTTGGATCTCCTTGCAGTCCAAGGGACTCTCAAGAGTCTTCTCCAACACCACACTTCAAAAGCATCAATTCTTGGGCATTCAGCCTTCTTCACAGTCCAACTCTCACATCCATACACGGCCACTGGAAAAACCATAGCCTTGACTAGATGGACCTTTGTTGGCAAAGTAATGTCTCTGCTTTTTAGTATGCTATCTAGGTTGGTCATAACTTTCCTTCCAAGGAGTAAGCATTTTTTAATTTCATGGCTGCAATTACCATCTGCATTGATTTTGGAGCCCCCAAAAATAAAGTCTGACATTGTTTCCACTGTTTCCCCATCTATTTGCCATGAAGTGATGGGACCAGATGCCATGATCTTTGTTTTCTGAATGTTGAGTGTTAAGCCAACTTTTTCACTCTCCTCTTTCACTTTCATCAAGAGGTTTTTTAGTTCCTCTTCACTTTCTGCCATAAGGGTGGTATCATCTGCATATCTGAGGTTATTGATATTTCTCCCGGCAATCTTGATTCCAGCTTGTGCTTCTTCCAGTCCAGCGTTTCTCGTGATGTACTCTGCATATAAGTTAAATAAGCAGGGTGACAATATACAGCCTTGACGTACTCCTTTTCTTATTTGGAACCAGTCTGTTGTTCCATGTCCAGTTCTAACTGTTGCTTCCTGACCTGCATGTAGGTTTCTCAAGAGGCAGGTCAGATGGTCTGGTATTCCCATCTCTTTCAGAATTTTCCACAGTTTCTTGTGATCCACACAGTCAAAGGCTTTGGCATAGTCAATAAAGCAGAAATAGATATTTTTCTGGAACTCTCTTTGCTTTTTCGATGATCCAGCAGATGTTGGCAATTTGTTCTCTGGTTCCTCTGCCTTTTCTAAAACCAGCTTGAACATCGGGAAGTTCACAGTTCACATATTGCTGAAGCCTGGCTTGGAGAATTTTGAGCATTACTTTACTAGCGTGTGAGATGAGTGCAATTGTGCAGTAGTTTGAGCATGCTTTGGCATTGCTTTTCTTTGGAATTGGAATGAAAAGTGACCTTTTCCAGTCCTGTGGCCACTGCTGAGTTTTCCAAATTTGCTGGCACATTTAGTGCAGCACTTTCACAGCATCATCTTTCAGGATTTGAAGTAGCTCAACTGGAATTCCATCACCTCCACTAGCTTTGTTCATAGTGATGCTTTCTAAGGCCCACTTGACTTCACATTCCAGGATGTCTGGCTCTAGGTGAGTGATCACACCATCGTGATTATCTGGATTGTGAAGCTCTTTTTTGTACAGTTCTTCTGTGTATTCTTGCCACCTCTTCTTAATATCTTCTGCTTTCTGTTTTTTACCGAGCCCATCTTTTCATGAAATGTTCCCTTGGTATCTCTAATTTTCTTGAAGAGATCTCTAGTCTTTCCCATTCTGTTGTTTTCCTCTATTTCTTTGCATTTATCACTGAGGAAGGCTTTCTTATCTCTCCTTGCTATTCTTTGGAACTCTGCATTCAGATGTTTATATCTTTCCTTTTCTCCTTTGCTTTTCGGTTCTCTTCTTTTCACAGCTATTTGTAAGGCCTCCTCAGACAGCCATTTTGCTTTTTTGCATTTCTTTTCCATGAGGATGGTGTTAGTCCCTGTTTCCTGTACAGTGTCACAAACCTCCATCCATAGTTCATCAGGCACTCTGGCTATCAGATCTAGTCCCTTAAATCTATTTCTCACTTCCACCTTATAGTCATAAGGGATTTGATTTAGGTCATACCTGAATGGTCTAGTGGTTGTCTCCACTTTCTTCAATTTCAGTCTGAATTTGGCAATAAGAAGTTCATGATCTGAGCCACAGTCAGCTCCAGGTCTTGTTTTTGCTGACTGTATAGAGCTTCTCCATCTTTGGCTGCAAAGAATATAATCAATCTGATTTTGGTGTTGACCATCTGGTGATGTCCATGTGTAGAGACTTCTCTTGTGTTGTAGGACTATGTAAATTGAGGAGTTATTGTAAGGTTAGTGAGGTAAGTCTTTACAGCATTTAGCAGAGAACCTGACACTCTTTAAGTACTCCATAAGTGATAATAGTTTTCATTTTTAGTGTTTATTCTGTTAAACTAATTTTGACCACTAAAGAGATGAAGAAATGAAATGGAGTTTTTTTTAAAAAACCTACTACTCTATTTTTAAATGTGATTCTCTGGTGGTTTTTAAAAACTATTTTTATTATATGTAGAGAGATATAGCTTCATGAATACAGTTATCATCTGCAGAAAGTCATGCACTGCTTGGCTCATGTGCCTTGGGTCAAAGGCTGCATATTGCTTTTCTCTCATGCTTTCTACCAAGTTCATTGTACTAATACCAACAGCTTGGAACAGCACTCAGCCAACTGCAGCCTCCAGCCCCCTGTCTGTTTTTGTATGGTCTGAGAGCTAAGAATGGTTTGTATATTTTTTAATGGAAAGTAAATTTTTTAAAAGAATAATATTTTGTGACATAGGAAAATTATATGAAATTCAAATTTCAGTGACCACAAATAAAATTTTATTGGAACACAGTCACTCACATGTATTTACATATTGTCTGAGACAGGTTTTGATCGTCAGAGTTGAGTGCTTGTGATAGAGACTGCATGACCCGCAAGGTCTAAAGTATTTATTATCTGGCCCTTCGCAGAAAGGCCCTTTACTTCTGACTTCGAATAATAAAAATATATTTATGGATAAGGCTTTCAGAAGTGAGTCTTCATTTAAAGACTGTACTTTTGTTTGCTAAGGCTGCCATGACAAATTATCATAGACGTGAAACTTTGGGTGGCCCAAACAATGAAAATGTATTGTCTCACAGTTCTAGAGACGAGAAGCGTCAAATCAAGATGTGGGCAGGCCATACTGTCTCTGAAACCTGTAGAGGAATCTTTCCTTGCCTCTTTTTGGCTTCTAATGGTTTGCTCACAGTCTTGTGTCCCTTGGCTTACAACTGCGTAAATGAGTCTGCCTTCGTTGTTGCACGGTGTTCTCCCTGTGTGTCTGGCTTCACTGACTGTGTTCTTATAAGGACATACCCTACTCCAGGGTGGCCTCGTCTTAACATTTGTAAGGACCTTATTTCCAAATAAGTTCACATTCTGAGGTACTGTGGGCTAGGATTTCAACCTATCTTTTTTTTAAAAAATTAATTTATTTTTAAATTTTTTTGATTGGGGGATAATTTCTTTACAATGTTGTATTGGTTTCTGCTGTACAACATATCTTTTTAGTTTGCAGGGTAGGTTGGTTGGGGAGACATAATTCAACCCATAACTATCAGGAAACTAGATTCCAAAAATATGAAGGGATTTACTTAAAGTCACAAGGAGAGTTAGTAGCAGAACCAAGACAAAACTTTGAAGTCATAAGACTTGAACTAGAACCTGGAAATCTAAAATTTTAATTAATGAATAAACTTTCCACTACACTATATGGGTTCAATGTAAATTAATCACCCACATCTAATGTATATACAATATAGAACATTTTTGAGTCCTTTTAGTCTCTCTCTCTCTATATATACAAATATATATAAACATTATTAATGAAACATACTATTTAAAGTTCTGGACTCTTATTTATTTACACCTAAGAGAGAATGAGTATAATGAATGTTTTCTTTCTATTTCATTTGTCAGCTAACCATTCCAGAAAACAGAATAAAGTATTTATAATCTATATTATGTACTGACACTTCAATATTCTGCTAAACTGTCAAAGTTTACTTTCTTATTCAGAAGTGACATGCATACAAAACAGTATTAAAGAAGAAAAATCAGTAATATAAATAATAATTTGTTTAAAGTTCTTTTAAAAATAATGTATCTGCTAACTATATATTTTTTTCTTTTCCAATGGCTATCACTTTTATCAACCATAAAAACTCAAGCCTAAAATTATTCCTCTCTCAAAACACTCTAAAAGTACTATTCGTAGATAGATTCTCACCTCCAAAGGTTTGTTAATGGTTGTATGCAAGGAGCTAATAGAATTTCTCATGTTAAAATATTAAAATATGGTGTATGGGGGAAAAAAAGGATTCCTTTAGAACTAAAAAATGATAGAAACATGGAAAATAAATATACTGGTATTATACAAGGGCAGGAAATAGAGTTGGGAACATTTCACCAGACCTTGTTTACCTGTGAATACCAACTGTTCTTCAGAATATTTTTCACATAGTATCAGATGCTTATGTTATGGGGAAGCCAGGGCATTTGAGATTAAAGAAATCAACCTGTGTGATTTAGCATTGCTATTCCCTTGAGCTGAAATCAGGCTTTTGGTTTAATGTTTTGGAAGATGCTTCTGCCTCCTCAGCCAGCACTAAGGCAATTGGGTACATGGCTCAGTAATCCTAGATATAAATACCCTAAATTAACTTTCAGGTGTAACATTTGGACACTTAAAACCTAAAGTATCTTATGATTAAATTACTGAACATTGAAGGAAAAAGCTGACAATAGCTTTGTTGCTGCACAGAAGGTTCCAGATTTAGTGGGCCATGGAGTAATTAATTGCCACAATGTGTGCCTTTGAAGTAGTTGGAAGAAAGGAAAAATTACCCCATTTAACTGATAGAAAAACTGAGATGAGGGCAGCTAACTAGCTTGTGGTTACCCAGGGAATAGTTGGCTGAGACTCCAGGATTCCTGACTCCAAATTCATTGCTGTAACCACCAGACTAAAACCAGCTGCCAAAGGCTGTAATTTGGTCTTGAAGCCGTGGCTATAGTTTAGAACCACAATAGTGAGGGAAACGCACTTAAAGGAGGACCTTGAAAATCTTTCAAGGGAATTATGCCTCTTTATCTATGTTGATTATGCAATGATTGGAATAAATGTGGGTTTTGGCCCCACCACATTTGTGGTATGGGTTAGGCTAGGGTCCCTTTTAGGAAACTGGGAAGTTTGCCTCACTCTTGGACCAAAGTTTTTAAGCCAATTGTGTTGAGTTCATGATGCACAAATCAATGTGTTAACATTATGCTTTTTATTTGGCAGAAGTCATAACATAGGTTGCCATGGATATAACAAGATGGGCCAGAGAGGAGAGGATTGGAGACTTGGAAACTGAGAGAGCACACTTCTTGGGGCCACATGGTGATCTGGAGTGGCCCAGAGGTGGGTGATCTTCAGGGAACTGAGTGGGCATAGACTTTGCACTGAGAAAGCCTTTAGTGTCTCCAGAAGCAGTAACAGAAGTGGGTTCTGACCGTGGGTGCCAGGCTGAAGCTCTGTAAGGCAACCCTCAGACATCATGGACGTTGGGATTTTCATCTTTGGGGCTGAGGCTCAAAGAGTGGGTTTCAATGTCAACATTCAAGTTATTTTTGTAAGAGTAAAGAAACACTTACTCCATTGGAATGGTGTACCAGGTAATAATAACCATTACATTAACATCAATAATAACTATATAATATCTACTCTTTATTGAACTTCTATGGGATGGATGTTATGCTAGCTTTTTACATTTGTTATCTTGTTCATTCTTAACTGTAGCCCTGCAATATAGGTTTTATTTTCATATTCTGTAAATGTAAATGTGTTATTGAGACCCAGAAGGGTCTCAATTTGCCTAAAGTCACAGGGATACAGTAAGAGAGAGAAGGGATTTGAACTTAAGACTCCAATACCACTGCCCATGCTTTATGTTCGTCCTCACTGGAGTAGGGGACATATCAGTCCATAGGTATAAGATGAGAGCCTAGTTATGAAATCTTAGGGGCAAGGCTATTGGATGTAGTGTGAAAACTCTTAATGTGTTTTTTAAGAACAAGATTGATTCTAGAGATTAAGCCTTGGCTGCGTTTTCAAGTAGGCATGAAATGGCTGTATAGCAGGAGATTGAGGTTACTAACCAGGTCCTTATCCATATGCAAGTGCCCTTCCTCATAGTGACAGCTTTTCCTCACTTACTGGTTATGTGCACAGACTTTGAAGCCATACAGAGGCAATTTCAAATATTGTTTCAGACCCTTATTAGCTGTGTGGTTAGGGGTACCACACAGGATTACTAAACCTCTCTGAGCCCTGCTTTCTTCATCTACAGAGCCAGCAACTCACAGGCTTGTTGGGAAGAGTCAATGAAGTCTTATATACACATCCAGCCTGTGACACATTGTCAATGGTCTTCAATATTACATTACAATAATTACATTAATTCCTTTAGAATCACCTGGAGGCCTATGAAACCCCCGATGGCTGGGCACATTCCAGATCACTTAAATCAGAATCTCTAGGTATGGGATCTGAACATCAATCCAGATCCAGTTTTTCAAAACTCCCTATGTGATTACATTGTAGGCCAAGGTTGAGCACCAACATGTAAATGCTGAATAATACTTTTATCTCATTTAGGCAAAAGGTAGTTTTCTTCCTTAGTCTAGCAAAGAATTAGAGAAATTCCTGAGTGCAAGTTATGGCTAAGTTAAATATTAAACATAAAAAGTATTTTCCTATTTATAAATACAGAACTAGCTTTTCATATTTACTCTCTCAGGAGTTCAAAGTTACTGTTTCCTTTATTTTATTAGGTCTCCAATTTTATCTATTAATTTGAACAATGAACAAGAATGAGAAACCAAGGGCAAGTTTTTAAGGATGGATATATACCTCCACAGCAGATTGTCATACATCACTCCCCTGCCCGGAAACCCCACCTACACACATACATTTTCCCCTTTGGGAGCTCCCTGTGTTGTGGATTAGTGGTGTCTGTGACCACATCATGTCTGAAACCCATCTCTGGGGTTTGGCAAGCCAGGGGGCAGTACAACCTGAGGCCTGGGTCTGGAACTGGCTCTCAGTGGGAAGCTAATGTAGAACTGCCTTTTTGGGGTGGAGGATCATGGAGATGGCCAGTGGGAAGTTTGGAGGCCAGTGCCTGCAGGGACACTGAGAGTTTCAGAATTGAGAGCCCAGATGCAAATGCTGAGCCCACTGAGCAGGTGCGGGATTGTCAATGAGGGAGAGCTGAATGGAAACTGGATTGAATCAGGAGCAGAAGAGAGGTTGCTGGATGATTGTCGCAAACAACACTGTGTATCCACTGCTCAAACTGTGAGTGCTGAGCTGATTTATTTGGTCAAGGTGGGCTTGTCATAACCAGATATATGTCATGATCCTTAAGTCACTCTATGACCAATACTTTTTTCAAAGTATCAGTTGGGCTAGAAAGAGTTGGCATAGCTGATAAAACAGACTAGTTGTTGAAAGAACAAAGACTAAAGTAAAAGTAGGGTGTCCATCCTTGTTTGACAGGTATAACTTAATTATAAATAGGGCTCCCTTTCATTCTCAAAGCTGCCCTTGATTTGGCTAAAAAAATAAAAATAAAAATTATACAGTCCCCCTGTAAAAGAGTCTTGGAGTTCCATATTCTTCTAAACTGGAACTGATCACACTAACTATATCAATAGTCTTAGTTAGAATTTCAAAAAATCAGTGAGGATATACCCACCTATGAGGATAAAAGTAAAAATTATTTACCAAATTCATTCGTTACTTTGAGGGAACGGTTGTCCCACAAGCGGAAAGCTCTTTATAGCCAGGTAATAGCAGCAAGGTTTAGCAGAAACTAAGTTTACCACTTTGGTCAAATGTGTCTATTTCTGGGACTTCCCTGGTGGTTCCCAATTTGCCTTTCAATGCAGGGGATGCAGGTTTGATTCCTGGTCAGGGAACTAAGATCCCACATGCCACTGAGCAACTAAACCCGTATGCTCTGGGTGCCACAACTAGAGAGTCAGGGTGCCGCAACCAGAGATCTGCATGACAAAACTAAGGCTTGTCACAGCCAAGTAAATAAATTAATCACAAAATTCATCTATTTCTATGCCAGCCCCACCATAACCTAATTAATAAAGTCTTTATATCTGATAGAGCAAATCATCTAAACTTATTCTTCTTTTCCAGTAAGGTGTTAACATTATTGACCATTTGTTCTTTTCATATGAATGTTAGCATCACTTTGCTGAATTTCTTGAAGCAAGTTGTTGAGATTTTGATTGCAATTACATTGAGTTTAGGGAACAATTTCGAGGGGGAATTGATATCTTAATGATTTGGGAGGTCTTTCTCATCAGAAATGTGGTATGTTCTTTGACTATTAGGTCTGAATGGCTTTCAATAGAGTTTTGTGGATTTACCCAGAAAGACCTTTCATGTCTTTTGAGAAGTAGTAAAGAATAGCACTGTAGCATTTGGAATCTGGTACCAGGCTCCCTGGATTTGAACTCCATCATTTTTCACCTATTAAATGTAAATTTACATAAGCTCCCTGTGCATTAGATGCTTCGTCTTTAAAGTAGGGATATAATTATGCTCACTTCAAAAGGCTGTTTGGGCCTCCTTGGTGGCTCAGTGGTAAAGAAAGGGCTATTGTAAATAGTAAATGAATTAGTATATAAAACATAGAGTAACAGGTCTGGGAAATAATAAGAAACATAAGTATTTGCTGCTAATATTCCTAGGTTCCTTTTTTTTATAATTACATTTTTCTACATGGACATGTAATTGACTTTAATATTGATTTTAAACTTAATTATGTTGTGGTCAGATAACCATTTGTTAGAAATTTCTTGAGGATTGCTTTATGGTTTACATTCAGTTTTCATAAATATTCCATGAGTTCTTCAGAAGAATATATATTCTTAAGTTATTGGGTACAGATTTCTCTATGTGATAATTAACTTGAGTTTATGAATTATGTTGTTCAAATCTCCTACATTAATACATTTAAAGTATTTTCAGTTTATCTAGATTAGTGAATGAAATTGAATTAATAATATGGGAGATCTCTAAGCAATTTTATTTATTAAGAAAACATGTATTTGTTTATTTGGCTGTCTGGGTTTTAGTTGTGACACACGAGATCTTCAGATGCGGCCACAGGATCTTTAGTTGCGGCATGTGAACTCTTGGTTGCGACATGTGGGATCTAGTTCCCTGACCAGGGATTGAACCTGAGCCCCCTTCACTGGAAGCACAGAGTCTTAGCCACTGGACCACCAGGGAAGTTCCTCTAAATAATTAAAAAATTTCACAACACCTACTGAAAATCATACATACAATAGCCATGAGGCTTCTCAGCTTAAATAAAGCAGAAGGTTTCTTTGCTTTTTACCTGAATTAGATTGAGTCCTTATGTTCAGTCCTTACGTTTCTTCTTTCCGTCTTTATGTTCAGAGTAGCAGTTATTTATATTTCTGGTTTTTAAAGATGAAATCATTGCACAACAAAATGCCACTCTATTTCTACTAGTTTATTGTTGTTGTTGTTGTTCTCTTAATCTCTCTGACCGATCCAGAATTGAGAGTGATGTGTTGAAATCTCCCACTATGAGAAAGGACTTGTCCATTTCTCTCTATGGTTGTATCAACTTTTGATTTATATCATTTGAAGCTTTTTTATTAGTTATATGCAATTTTAGAACTGTTATATGTCTTCCTGGGGAGTTGAAACTTCTGTTGTTATATTGGGATATTCTCTATCCATAAGAATGGCTTTTTTTGTTTCAAAGTCTGTCACTTCTGTATTATTATAGCTATCCCAACTCTATTTTGATTAATATTTGCATGGCTAGTTTTTCCTGTCCTTTTATTTTCCACTGTTTCATTTCCTTAGGTGTGTTTTTTGGTGTGCCACTTATAAACAATAAATAGTTGGATTTTACTTTTCATCCAATCTGGCAAATTTAATACAATTACATTTACTGTGATTATTGACATATCTGGGCTTTTTAAAAAACCATAGTACTTTGTTCCTTCTCTTTGATTCACATTTTCTTTGCCTCTTCCAATTATCTTCCTGCCTTTTGGAGGTTGATGGAATACGGTTTTTTTCATTCCATTTTCTTCTGTTTATCTGAAAGTTTATCATTGTACTTCTTTTGTTTTAGTGATCACCTTTGAAATTTGGAAATAAGTTTAAAGAAGTCAATAATTAGTGCCTTAATCTCTCTCTTTGGAAGCATACACAGATCGTTAATATATTGTAATTATAGTCACTCTCTCACCCACCTTTAGTGTTTCTGTCTCTTTTTTAAGCCATCAAATTTGAATTCTTACTCTTTTATACAAATAATTTCACTTTTCTTCCTGTGACTCCCGTATTTTCTTTCTTGGGATAATCCCTCTTCCTGATAATCACCTTTGGAAATTCCTTTGTTGTTGTTGTTCAATCGCTCAGTCATATCTGACCCTTTGTGACCCCATGGACTACAGCACGCCAGGCTTCCCTATCCTTCACCATCTCCTGGAGTTTGCTCAAATTCATGTGCATTGAGTTGTTGAAGCCATCCAACCATCTCATCCTCTGTCATCCCCTTTTCCTCCTGTCTTCAATCTTTTCCAGCATCAGGGTCTTTTCCAAATGAGTTGGCTCTTCACATCAGGTAGCCAAAATTGGAGCTTCAGCTTCAACATCAGTCCTTCCAATGAATATTCAGGATTGATCTCCTTTAGATTGACTGGTTTGATGTCCTTGCTGTCCAAGGGATTCTCAAGAGTCTTCTCCAGTACCACAGTTCAAAAGCATCAATTCTTTGGCACTCAGCCTTCTTTATGGTCCAAACCTAGTAAAAGTCTTTTAGTGATGATTTCAACTTTTGTTTGCAAAAAAAAAAAATTTTTTTTTCCTTTGTGCTTGGAAGACAATTGTTCTAAGGATATGAGTTGGTAGTTTATTTCCTGTCAACACTTTGAAAATATTATTTTAGTTTTCTAGCTTCCCTCATTGCCTTGGATACTCTACCTGTAATTTGTAGATCATTATTTCCTGTTGCTTTTATGATTTTCCCTTTGTCTTTGGTGTTCTGTAGTTTCAATAAAATGTAATCAGATAGGGATTTCTTTTTTATTTTTATTTTATTCTTATTGTATTTATTTTTCTTGGTGTGAGTCATACTTCCTGCATCATGTTTCCTCAATTCTGAAAAATTCTGAGACTTTATTTTAGATACTGACTTTCTCTAGTCTCTTTTGTCTCTTCCTGGTGTTTGGTGTAGTCTGCAGGTACTAACATGTACCAAGGCTTTCAGTGAAGTTGTGTTCCTAGAAGTAGTTGAGGGACAGCCACAATAATGCAACTAAGCACATCTGTAGGCTCTCAGTTGAGTGAGTTATTGTCTTTGTGCAAATTAGAAAAAAAGTGCCCCCTTCCGCAGATCAGGGCAGTAGATTTCATGAGCAGAGAGCATGGTCTGGGGAGTAGGCTCAGGGTGGGTTTTGGTTACTTGCTAAGCCCTTAGCTGGACAGCACCCTTGAAATGGTAAGACCTGTGGTAACTGGGTGCAGGGTCAAGATCAGAGACATAGGAAGGAAGCCCCAAAGGGCTACAGAACAACAGGGAAATCTTCATGTTGTGCAAAGGGAGAGATGGCTTGATGACAGGCAACAACACTTGCACACAGACCCTGCCGCCTTTTATGGCTCACTTTCTAAAATGGAACAAGACATAGGCCCTGTATCTTAGGAATTACGTTGTTTCTGTGTATGGATTTAACCTTTGTTTCTTTTTACCTACATTCTTTCCTGGGGGTGGGGGTTGTCCATATAAAAACAGATTGTTTGGACATTTTTTACTAATGAAAAACAGCTATGTGATTTAACCATTTAATTAGTAAAGCAATGAAAAGACTGTACATTACAAATGTTCAGCAATTTTCATTATATGAAATATATACACCAAGTATCTCTGATCACCCAAACGGGTGCTTAGTTACTAAGTAAACCCAGTGAAAAGAGAGGCATTGAGATTTATACTCAGCCACTTTTCACTGGGCACTAACACTGCAAAGGACTGGCCAGGTCCCAAACACTGTACTACGAGAGTACAAGGGAAATATTAGCAAAATACTAACATGGTAATCCTTGGGCCCTGAAGCTGGAAGAGATGCAAGCCATCGAATCATACAACCCATCCTCTGATTTCACTTGGGATTCATCAGCCTAAATAACCTAATCGAGTGTCATAATTGATTTGGGAGACTCATTTCCTTCCCTGGAAATCATTAAAGGTGGCCACGGCTTGCTGGAAGCAGCACTTTCTCTAATGGCATCCTCTGGACTCCTTCACAAGGAAGAAAGGCCGTGTCAGCAGGTGGCTGCTCAGCCCTGCTGGCCCAAGGCCTGCCCAGACCTGCCCTCTGCACAAAGGCGGCCAGTGGCTCCTGAGACCCCCGCACTGGGCGCCTTTCAGAGTGAACAAAAAGGGCGCATTGCCGTTCCTAATGGAGGCAGCCACCCTGGGCAAGGGGCTGGCCCTAGAGTCTCCTTGGCCACCACCCCAATTAGCAAGGCATGCTCCTTGCCAGTCAAGAATTTTCAGCAGGAAACTCTTTTGTGAGTGATTCAACTTCTCCCCTGTGTGAAATACTTAGAGATTGTGACTTCTTTTTCGAAGCCAGTGCTAAATTCCTAATTAAATCCTTACCTTTGAGGTTTTCCAGCCAACTGAGAAAAACCCACTAGAGGTGGCCCTAAAGAATTTGCAATTCCTTCTGTTTGGTTTCACCAGTGAGAGGTGAAGCTGGGAGCAGCCACCCAGCTCAGAATACCTTTGGGGTTACAAGAGGTGGTTCTCCTTTCCCAAGATTTTAATCCTCTTCTATTTAGGGTGGAAATAGCCTAAACCAAAATCTGAAAGACTGGCATCAAGTCCTGATAAAGATGCTGAATTTTAAGGTCACAAATTGAAAGATGTCCGAGATTTAGTTTTAGGATGTTCATTCATCTCTATAAGTACCCTATTCTTAAGCATGCCTCTTCGTCCACAGTGGAAATTTCCATTTGAAATACACCCGCTACAAGTATAAGACATACCCAGTTTAGAATCACCTCCAGAGTGCTGAGCTAACCTCAAGTCTATAAATGGCATTTCTAAAATCATCTAAGAAAAAAATGTCCATGTCATTGGTGAGATAGAAAGGGTGCCCTAACTTGCTCCTTGATTTAACCATTATTACTGTTCTTCCATGTTCTCCATGATCCAACTTAAATTTTCTTGCTGCCATTTAAATTTCTTGTCTCTGTGGAGATGAATAACAGATGTCTCATATTTTTCAGGGCTTAAAAACAATATTTCTATGGGGTATGTAATCAAAATTTAATATTATAGATTGCATATTTTATAGTAGCAGCTACTGCCCATAAATTGGCTCAAGCTGTAAATAAGCCAAACTTATATACTATATATATGTATATTTAAATTTCTTTTTATATTTTATATTTTTTAACATGCACTCTTAGCTGCAGTAGTTGAAGAGCACATGTTAAAAGTACTGGAGTGTGGCATTCTTATTCATCCCTTTCTTACTCACAGATTTTATGGGACTCAGAGGTTATTTTTCCCACTTGATCTTGCATCACTAAATAAATAAATGTAGATGATTTTTGATGTATAAAGATATATTTGTAAACACGGATCCTGCATTTAGATGAAAGAATTCTACTTATATTTTACTAGGTCTAAACTGACTCTTGAGGACTAAAGAAAAAATGTATAATTTATCAAGGAAGCTGCTTAAATGCAAAATTAATTAGACCAGAGGAGGTTGGACAAGGGGATTAAACAGTCATGCTGGGATTTGGATGCTTGTTGACAGATCACATGGGCCAAGGAGGCCATGTTGGCATGGGGAATCATACGTTCTGTGCATCAGAGACTACAAGAAATAATTCAGCTGAAGTAGTGATGATCAGACAAGAGACTCAGACTTGTGAAGATGAGCCAAGATGAGAGGGAAGAATGCTCAGGAATGAGGGACTCAGACTGCTAAGACTGTAGGAATGGGGGAGAGACTGGGGATGAGTGGGTTTGGGCAACGAAAGGCCAGGAACTGAGACCAGAGAAATTAGGCTGCATCTTGTATTTCCTTCCCTGGAGAAAGAAATGGCCACCCACTCCAGCATTCTTGCCCGGAGAATCCCATGGACAGAGGAGCCGGGTGGGCTACAGTCCATAGGATTGCAAAGAGCTGGACATGACTTAGTGACTAAACAACTTGTATGTGTAGCAATGCTAGCACCACCAGCAACAGTGGAATTTGATTTTGAGCTGTTATAGTGGAGGGAGCATTTATTAGCTTCTATCCAAAGGAGAGCTGGTCTCTGAGAGAAGTCTAGTCTGAGCCTAAGGAAGCAAGGAAACTTGAGATGGGGAGCAAAAGGACAGGGGGCTGGACGTACCCTCCAGAGCAAGTTTCCTTACTGAATGAGTCCTTTAAAGACTGTGTAGAAGCAGCTGTGGGAATCTGGCCCGAAGTTTCTGTCATCAAGATTAATTGCTGGTTAATAGGTAGCCAATGGTGGCTCAGACAGTAAAGCGTCTGCCTACAGTGCAGGAGACCCGGGTTCAATCCCTGGGTCAGGAAGATCTCCTGGAGAAGGAAATGGCAACTCAATCCAGTATTCTTGCCTGGAAAATCCCATGGACAGAGGAGCCTGGCAGGCTACAGTCCATGGGGTTACAAAGAATCAGACACGACTGAGTACGCACACACACTCTAGAAGTAGAATTGCTGGATCAGGTGGAAAGTCTGTGTTTTTGTTTTTATTTGCTGGGGATGGGGACTGCTGTGCTATTTTCCTCAGTAACTGTACCATTTTACATTCCCACCAGCAGGGTCCACAGGATTTCAATTTCTCCATATTTTCACCAACACTTTTTAAACTTTCTGTTAAAATATGATAGCCAACCCAGTGAGCGTGAACTGATATCTCACTGTGGTTAAGGTAATGGCACCCCACTCCAGTACTCTTGCCTGGAAAATCCCATGGACGGAGGAGCCTGGTGGGCTGCAGTCCATGGGGTCGCTAAGAGTTACACATGACTGAGCGACTTCACTTTCACTTTTCACTTTCATGCATTGGAGAAGGAAATGGCAACCCATTCCAGTGTTCTTGCCTGGAGAATTCCAGGGACGGGGGAGCCTGGTGGGCTGCCGTCTGTGGGGTCGCACAGAGTCGGACACGACTGAAGTGACTTAGCAGTAGCAGTAACAATGATTAGTAGGGCTTCCCAGGTAGCTCAGTGGTAAAAGAATCTGCCTGCCAATGCAGAAGACATAGGAGATGCCAGTTCAATCCATGGGTGGGGAAAATCCCTGGAGGAGGAAATGGCAACCCACACCAATATTCTTGCCTGGATAATTCTATGAACAGAAGAGCCTGGCAGGCTTTAGACTGACTGAGCATACACACATTGTCATGTTCTGTATTTTGAGAGGCAGAGAGATGTAATGGTCAGCACATGGCTCTAGAGCCATTGAGCCCTGCATCGGACTCATGGCCCTGCCATTTATACGCCATGTGACTTTGGTCAAATGGCTCTTTAAACCTCTGGTGCCTCCTTTTGTTCACGCGAAAGTGGAGCTAATTACAGTACCCACCATCATAGGGTTGTTGTATTAAGTCAGATAAGACATGTAAAGTATGCAGCCCAATGCTTGGGACCTTAGCCATTTCTATCATTATTGTTATTAGAACTGAGGAATCTCCAAAACTATGGTTCTATAGCTGCTAGAAAATCCACCTGAATTGTTCTTATAGGCCAACAAGTAATGGTGCTGTCAAAGTGAAAGTGAAGTCGTGCAGTTGTGTCTCTTTGCGACCCCATGGACTGTAGCCTACCACGCTCCTCCATCCATGGGATTTTCCAGGCAAAAGTACTGGAGTGGGTTGCCATTTCCTTCTCTAGAGGATCTTCCCAACCCAGGGATTGAACCTGGGTCTCCCGCATTGTAGGCAGACACTTTACCGTCTGAGCCACCAGGGAAGTCCTGTCAAAACTACAGTGGAAATAAAAAAGAAAAAGGAGAAACATATTTATTCTGTTCTTAGACTCTTTTTTCAGTGCATGCTTGAATGATCATCTGTATGAGTATGTGTGTTTTAAGTTTAATTCATACAATTAGCTTTTTATTTCACATCTCAAGCAATTAGAGTACAAAGGGGAAAAACACTTCACTTTCCTCTTGGAGAAATACAACTGAAGATGAAAAAGAACATTTTCTAAGGCAGTTTAAATTTCACTGGGGATTTTAAATGCTATCATACACAAAATCTTTTTATTTTATTTTTTTAAAGGAGAGGGTTTATTTTTTTTTTTCCTGGTTACACTTGGTCTTTGTTGCTGTAAGTGGGCTTTCTCTAGCTCCAGTGAGCAGGCACGTGCCTACTCTTCCTTGCAGGGCACGGACTTCTCCTGTGATGGCTTCTCTTGTGGCGGGGCACAGGCTCTAGATATTTGGGCTTCAGGAGTTGTGGCACACAGGCTCAGGACTCCCAGCTCATGGGCTTAGTTGCTCTATTGCATGCAGAATCTTCCTGGACCAGGGATTGAATCTGTGTCCCCTGAATTGGCAAGCGGATTCCTATCCACTGTGCCACCAGGCAAGTCCTACACAAAACTTTTATGCTTGCAAAGTAGTAAAAAATGGTATTTGATTACCATAAAAATTGAAATAACCCTCATTAAATATAAAATCTACCCTCTTCTTTTTGTGTCGATGATTATTTTTTGTGATCTTCCTCCATTTTTAGCAAAAAGAGAAGATATTTCATCATGCCTACAATATGTTCATAGTACTTTACCAAAATATATGCAACATGTATAAAATGCAAAGGATTACTAACCTTATTATAGAATTAGCTCATAAAAATACAAATGCTCGCATGTAACAAATGGGCAACAGACATGAACAGGAAATTCACACTATAAGAAATACAAATGGCCAGTAAACAATAAAGTAACAAATACTAGTTTAACAGGGCTTCCCTGACAGCTCAGTTGGTAAAGAAATCTGACGGTCTGATGGCAATGCAGGAGACTCCAATTTGATTCCTGGGTTGGGAAGATCTGCTCGAGAAGGGATAGGCTACCCACTATTCTTGGGCTTCCCTTGTTGCTCGGCTGGTAAAGAATCTGCCTGCAATTCGGGAAACCTGGGTTTGATCCCTGGGTTAGGAAGATCTCCTGGAGAAGGAAACGCTACCCACTCCAGTATTCTGGCCTGGAGAATCCCATGGACTATATAGTCCATGGGGTCCATGGGGTCACAAAAATCAGACACAACTGAGCGACTTTCACTAATTTTAACATAAGAAGCTTATTTGACTTGGGGGTATGTATTTTACCACAAAATTCTTATTTTTTTTTTTAACATAGCATGTAGTTATATCATTATTAAGCTTGAATCAGTATGCTTTTTTACCTTTTTTTTCAGATTTATTTATTTATTTATTATTGGTTGCACTGGGTCCTATCACCTTTTTAAAAAACATTTATTTATTTTTGATTTTTGATTGCACTGAATCTTTGTTGTTTTATTGCATGGGCTTTCTCTAGTGTCAGGGAGCTGGGGCTACCCTCTAGTTGAGGTGTGGAGGCTTCTCACTGAGGTAGCCTCTCTTGCTATGCAGCACATGGGCTCATGAGCTTCAGTATTTGTGGCGATGGTCTAGGCACACGGGCTTCAGTACTTGTGATGTTCTCCAGTACTTAGTTGCCCCTCAGTATATGGGATCTTCCCGGACCAGGGACTGAGCCCATGTCACCTGCATTGGCAGAGGGATTCTTAACCACTAGACTACTAGAGAAGCCCACCACAAAGTTCTTCATGATTCAATTACATTGAAACCAAACCTGCAGATTAAGAGAGATTCTTCTCAAACAAGTTTATTATGTCAGTTTTACATGTTGTCTGAAACCCATGGAAAAAAAAAAAAAAAGAGATGAGAAAAGATATGAAATAAAATAAAAAGTAGAAACTTTTACATATTCAAACATGAAGTCTCTGCTTTGCAGTTCCTGAACAAAGTTATTTTCAATCTCTTCCCACATTTTGAGTTTGGTAAAACTTTTGACCTTATCTTTTTGCATCCTAAAACCATTTTGCCATCTTGTTCTTTACCGGCCTTGTAGGTTGAAGCTTCTTTTTTGGTTTTGATGATCATAAGTGCCATTGTCTATGAGCAGAGACCTTGGTCTCTACCATGACCTAATTCTTGAGTGTGTCTATGGTTCTTTCTCTCAAATCCACCTAACATGAATTATATTTGATAGTACGGCTATTCTTGAAAGACTTCCTCAGTTATTATATTGTACTTATTTTTAAGTAATAATAGTTTATCTTTGAAAAGTACCACCTGCCACTTTAATCATATATGGGAACTCATATACATAAATAATATTTTAAATAGGGATCTTAAAGGAAGAACCTAACACCTTTTTTCAGTGTGGAATTTTAAGTTCTCTTAATCCCTAATTTATTACACTCTGGCCACAGAGGTGACACTTCCTACGAGGTTTGGGAAATTTATGGCAGTACTAATAAAAATCAATCCTTGACTCGCCACCCACATGCTGTTTGAAGCTGTTCTTTTGGAAGACCTGGAGACTGTGGCATCGTAGATTCTTGACTTTGTTGTCATTCATCCCACCCACCCTTCATTTTTCTCCCTTAGTAACTGGTTTCCTCTCAGTCCTAGTAACCTAGAGGCACAGAAGTCCAAAGGCAACAGTCAAATGGAAACGTAAATCTCAGCCCCTCACACCTGAACACACCACAGGCAAGCTGACTGCCAGACTAACTCTGGGAAGCAGCTGCTATCAAATTTCATGGATGAGACTTACCTTATACCAAAAAAAAAAAGTCGCTGCCTAAAAAACAGGAAAACAGAGAAATTTATATATTTTGAAGTGGTTAATAGCTGTCAGGCCAGTTTTTTTTTTTTTTTATGTTGTGAAAATGTTGGATCTTATCTGTAGTGTGTGAGTGGTGTAAGTTCTTCCATTTGCTTTTTTCATTTAGAAGTTAGTGGTTCTCTTTGGAATTCTAAGAAATGCCTTTCAGAGACAGAAGAGCCCTTACAATGTTGTACTGTTATTTATAGTTATTTAAAGATTTTTAAATCTTTGTATTCTTTCATATTAAAGCTGTCAGAATTCAGTCTCCCCAAATGACTTTGCCTCCTAGCATCTACTTGAGCAAACTGATTCAGTCGAAGGACCCGCTGGTAAGGTGTCTCCCCCACTGCCGGGAGACCATGCTCCGGAGTTTGGGAACCACTGCCCCTCAGTAATGAAAACTTGTCTTCTCATCAGTGTAATATGCCAGGCCAAAGAGAAGTTTCTGATATCTGGCCGAGGGAAGGCTGCACAGCAGTTTCCCATCGTTTGTGCTGTGGACCCTTAGTTTTTTACAAGATGCCCATAGGAAAGATTTTTGTGGTCAAGTCAGTTATGGAAACCTCTGCCTTTGAGCTGTTTATAGATTCACAGCGCACATTAGCATAAACATGCTCTGAGACTTCCTGTGTTTTTTTTTTTTTTTTTAAAAACTTTGTTTAACTGTTTAGCTTAGTGATTTCCAATTTTTTTTTGACCACAGAATCTTGTTGGGGGGAAAAATGTTATTAATATTTCATAGAACTGGTATGCTACAGCAAACATAAAGAATGTACTGATGGACAGTGTTAGGAGGATGGATTAGTTTAACAATAGGAAGGATAGATTAGGAGTCACAGATCTATATTCACATTGAACTGCTGCTTACCAAAATATATATAATATAATAACTTATCTATTACTTTTGGTGGCACTGGGTCTTCAGTGCTGTGCTCAGGCTTTCTCTAGTTGCAGTGAGTGAGGGCTACTCTTACTTGTGGTGCTCGGGCTTCCCATTGCGCTGGTCTCTCTTGCGGAGCGCAGGCTCGAGGCTCGCGGGCGTCAGTAGTTGTGGTGCATGGACTTAGTTGCTCCACAGCATGTAGAATCCTCCTGGACCAGGGATCAAACCAGTGTTCCCTGCATTGGGAGGCAGATGCGTATCCACCACACCACCAGGGAAGTCCCAACAACTTTAATTTTAGATCTCCAGACCTCTCTCATCCTCAGTTGGAAAAAAAGGAAATAGCAGTACTGTTGATCACACAGACTGCTGGTGAGATGAAAGGAGGCAGTGTGTGGGAGGCTGTGGGACTAGCGCTCTGCACAGTTTTGGTCAAATATTGACTCTTCTTGAGGAATGAACTCTGGGACTGAATGACACAATGGGGTACATGGCACACAGAGTGACTGACAGAGGCCCTGCTGCCGCCTGGCACGCACATACATGCTGTGTGTGATCAGGCAGGGTTAGAGGAGCAGCTTACTGGTGAGCTTGGCGCAATCGAAAGGGATACGGGCATTTCTATGCCACCAAATTGGCCTACTTCAGTCAAGACTGGCCATCTGGAAGTCACAAAGGATAGGACAACCACTCTCATAACGCTGAATCAACTCTATTTTTCTCAAAAGACAAGCAAGATCATTAACTGTGGAGATTTAGTAGACTTTTTCCTCAGAAGGAAAAACACAAAGCTTTCTGTCTCAGCTTTGGCTTGTGATATTTTCTCTTTAGGCAACCAAGCAGCTAACATTGACTAGGAGATCTTTTGTGGATGATTTTGAGACTCTTTTCATAGACCGGGAGAATATTTTCATCTCAATATCTTGGCATACCTCAAAAAATTATCTCAGTTTTTTAAGCTCTAGTTTAAAAACACATTATTTTTTAAATAGTCTTTTTTTTTTTTTCGAAAAAATTTTTAACTTTTTGTTTTGTATCAAGGTATAGCCAATTAACAATGTAGTGATAATTTCCGGTAAACAGCAAAAGAACTCAGGCATACATGTACATGTATGAACTATCCCTACAGTAAACTTTCTATATACACGTGGTACCCAGCAGTATATAGTTAACTCCTCAGGAGTTCATTGCTAGCTCTTTCTGCTGCATTTCCATTTATTGCCATTAATAGATTCTTTAATTAGAAGTTCTCAAAGAGTCTTACAAATGAACTGTGGTAGGCATGGAGCTGCTCCACTCATAGCCTCTTTACAGTGTGCACTGCTTCCCAACATCTAGGAGAGCCATCTGCAGAGACTTCAGTTCTCAGCTCCTGAAGGATTCACCTCAGTTGCCCACCTCAGGTCACACCCTCCTCAGGATTGTTCACATCCAATGACTGATCCAGGCAGAAGTAAAAATGCTCCCCATTTTGGTCCAACATGAGATAGCTCTGTTGGCCAATATGTGCTTCAGCACCCCTCGCTGGGTGGGCCATGGCTTTGTCAGGCCTGAATTGCAGCTGGACCTGCAGTGGTCTGCAAAAAAATTGACCAGCAAAAAAAAAAAAAAAAATGCCATTTGCACCTTGATGCTGGGAAAGATTGAGGGCAAGAGAAGACGGTGACAGAGGATGAGATGGGTGGATGGCATCATTGACACAGTGGACATGAGTTTGAGCAAATTCCAGGAGATAGTAAAGGACGGGAAGCCTAGCATGCTGCAGTCCATGGGCTTGCAAAGAGTCAGACATGACTTTGCGACTGAACAACAACAACAATTTGACCTTTGCTTAATCCTGCTCCCTTTACCTCCTTTTTACAGATATTGATTCCAAAATCTTAGCATCTGCTTCTGGAGAAGCTAGTCTGTGCCAGAGGCTGGAGCTTCTTTTTACGCCTAACTATCTAGGCTGTAATCATGAATACTGCATTCTCTCTTTGACTGTAAGTTCTTTGTGAGCAAGAACTATATAGAGATTTCTATATCTATGCCACAGTTTCTACTGTTGTGCCATGGACAAAGAAGACAGCTGTTAAACATGTTATGAATGAAATGATACGTTTTTTATTCAGGTGGACAGCATGCTTCTCTTTTTGAAACCCGTCTATACTGAGGAAGTGGTCACAAATTAATAGAGCCATGTTGGAACACGGAAATTTCTGTCAGTCCTTGCAGCTTTTTTATTGAGTCTCTCAGTGTCCTCTTACTCTGGAAATTTTCAGGATGTAGTTTTCGCTTCCTTCCCTTTTTCCTTCTGTCTGGGTCCAAAGCTAACACTGACACCCAGCATTCTTCCACCTATATCCTTCCACATTCTTCCATGATAGCTGAAATGATATTTTTCTTTATGAATTGTTATGCACAGCAAAATTTTTGACTAATGCATTCAAGAATTGTGAATGCCGTTTTCCCCTTAAATAGGTCCCTTTAGACAAATAACTGCCAAGCATTTTTTCCTGTGAATATGTAAATAGGTTAAAAATGAAGATGCAGCCAGTGTTGTGTGAATATTATTCCAACATTACACTTAAGATCCTTTCAGCCCCATTTGCTAACATTTTGTACTCCCAGCCAAAGTGCCAAAAATTGCTCTCTCCTCATGCAATTTTCAAAAATTTTGCTGGCACAAAATGAAGTAAAATCTCTATCTGCAGGAGAGAGCAAACTTCATTTAGTGTGTTTTACAAAGTGCTAAATAGGTTTTCTATTTTGGGAGTAGAGTGGCAGAACGTGTGCTTCCTGCTATCCTGATCAAACATTTGCAATTCCGTCCCTGCATAGATCACACATTCCAGGTTGGCTTTGGATTTATTAACATAATACTTGTTATTTTATTCAAAAGAAAAGAAAAACAATTACAATGTGTTCAAGGGATGTGATGTCAGTACTGGAAAGTTATTTTTCCTTGCTGTTAATTTTTTTCCCCATTATTTAAAATAAAATAGTGGTTACAGTCCTTACAAGAGGCTTTTCAACGGATTTCAACTGAATTCAAATGATTTCAAAATTAGAGCTCTTATTTCCTATTTTCTGGTGCATCCTCCAAAAGAAAAAAAAGTGTCATGGTCTCACTGCTGATAAATTTAGGATCCTGGATCCCCAGCTTTATTTCAAGTAGTCCGTCAAATCGGTATCTGCCAGAAACCATACATGACTAAATAGTCACAGAATATTTCTAGAAACAAAGTACTTGTCTCATAATAAAAACAAAAATAATAATGGCTGCTATTTATGGATTGCTTAAAGTGTTTCAGAGTGTTTAGGGCTTCCCAGGTGGCACTAGTGGTAAAGAATCCACCTGCCAATGCAGGAGTTGCAAGAAATGTGGGTTCCATCCCTGGGTTGAGAAGATCCCCTGGAGAAGGAAATGGCAACCCACTCCAGTATTCCTTTCTGGAAAATTCCATGGACAGAGGAGCCTGGCAGGCTACAGTCCATGGGGTTGCAAAGAGTCGGACATGACTGAGTGGCTAAGAACACACACATAGAATGTTCCAGACATTATTCTAAGAACATGACCTGTATTATCTCATGGAAGTTCACACCCACCTTCTGAGATTTGTTGTTATTTAGTCACTAAGTCATGTCTGACTCTGTGACCCCATGGACTGCAGCATGCCAGATTTTCCTGTCCTTCACTATCTCCCAGAGTTTGCTCAAATTCATGTCCATTGAGTCTGTGATGTTATCCAACCATCTCATCCTCTGCCCCTCCTTCTCCTTTTTGCCTTCAGTCTTTCCTAGCATCAGGGTCTTTTCTGTGAGTTGGATCTTCACATCTGGTGGCCAAAGTATTTGAGCTACAGCTTTAGCACCAGTCCTTCCAATGAATAATCAGGGTTGATTTCCTTTAGGATTGACTGGTTTGACCTCTTTGCAGTCCAAGGGACTCTCATGAATCTTCTCCCATTTTTTCATTATCCCCATTTTTCAGATGAGGTATTAAAGGAAGTTAAGGAAGCTGGGCAAGTTAGTGAGCATATGAGCTGCGATTTAGAACTTGGTTTGGTTCCAGACCCTGCATTCTTTGTTAGTATGCAAAACTGTCTCACAAATAAAGCGATTGTAGAGTGAGAATACCTTATACCCCTAGTGGGGTTTGCCATTTAGTCCATGAGGAAACTTGACGGAGAGAGCATGAAAACAAAGAATTAGGGGAGGAAGCAGAACACCACACAAGAGGTTGAAATATGTGACTTCTTTGTAAATGTCTCCATATGACGGCCTAAAACACATATGTTAAGAGTTTAGTTCAGTTCAGTTCAGTCGCTCAGTCGTGTCCGACTCTCTGTGACCCTATGAACTGCTGCACGCCAGGCCTCTCTGTCCATCACCAACTCCCAGAGTCCACCCAAACCCATGTCCATTGAGTCGGTGATGCCATCCACCATCTCACCCGCTGTCGTCCCCTTCTCTTCCTGCCCTCAATCTTTCCCAGCATCAGGGTCTTTTCAAATGAGTCAGCTCTTCACATCAGGTGGCCCAAGTATTGGGGTTTCAGCTTCAACATGAGTCCTTCCAATGAACGCCCAGGACTGATCTCCTTTAGGATGGACTCGTTGGATTGCCTTGCAGTCCAAGGCACTCTCAATAGTATTCTCCAACACCACAGTTCAAAAGCATCAATTCTTTGGTGCTCAGCTTTCTTTATAGTCCAACTCTCACATCCATACATGACCACTGGAAAAACCATAGCCTTGACTAGATGGACCTTTGTTGACAAAGTAATGTCTCTGCTTTTCAATATGCTGTCTAGGTTGGTCATAACTTTCCTTCCAAGAAGTGTCTTTTAATTTCATGACTTCAGTCACCATCTACAGTGATTTCGGAGCCCAGAAAAATAAAGTCAGCCACTGTTTCCACTGTTTCCCCATCTATTTGCCATGAAGTGATGAGACTGGATGCCGTGATCTTAGTTTTCTGAATGCTGAGCTTTATCTGTACACTTTTCCAGTTTCTGCCAGTGCTTAATGTGTGGCTTTTGTCAACACCCAGCTGTTACTTGAAAGGAAGCTCCCTTGAATGTCAGTGAAGGTTAGAGAATTGACCTAGGCAATTAATTTTTGGAGAGTAATGATGCTAGTGAACACTAGCCTTTTTAGATATCTATTAATTCACCTTTTCAGAAGCCATTAACAGTAAAAAGAGATAAATTGCAAGGTTCTTAGATAGGGCTCCAATTGCATCACTAATCCACAGAGCCATCTTCCAAGTATATCTGCCTTTGTGTGGAAGTATCCTAAAGTCGTATTGCCCATGTCATCCAGGGCAAGGCTGGAGGTGAGGGTCTATGTAGGCAATGGCATTCCCCACATTACCTAGAACTGTGCCTTGAATATCGTAAACAGCCAGCAAGTATTTTGTATATATGGTCCTTGTTTTCAAAAAAGTTCACATTTATACGACTTCCCTGGTGCTCTGCTTGTTAGGTCTTCACTTGCTAGTGCAGGGAGTGTATGTTCAATCCCTGCTCAGGGAGTTAAGATTCCACATGCCTTGTGGCCAAGAAACCAAAACAGAACTCAGACCTGGTCTCTGTAACAACCTATAAGGATGGGGTAGGGAAGGAGATGGGAGGGAGGTTCAAGAGGGAGAGGATATATGTTTACCTATGGCTGATTCATGTTGATGTTTGGCTGCTGCTGCTGCTGCTGCTAAGTCGCTTCAGTCATGTCCGACTGTGTGTGACCCCATAGATGGCAGCCCACCAGGCTCCCCCGTCCCTGGGACTCTCCAGGCAAGAACACTGGAGTGGGTTGCCATTTCCTTCTCCAGTACATGAAAAGGAAAAGTGAAAGTGAAGTTGCTCAGTCGTGTGCGACTCTTAGCGACCCCATGGACTGCAGCCTACCAGGCTTCTCCACCCATGGGATTTTCCAGGCAAGAGTACTGGAGTGGGTTGCCAGTGCCAGAAACCAGCAAAATTCTGTAAAGCAATTATCCTTGAATTAAAAAATAAATTTAAAATTAAAAAAACATAAAACAGAACATAAGACATAAAACAGAAGCAATATTGTAATAAAATTCAATAAAAGCTTTTAAAATGGTCCACATAAAAAAATCTTTAAAAAAATTTTATATTTGTAATTGGTGTAAAAGAATCTATGCTTATAATTTTTTTTATAAGAGAAGAAACTCAAGAAAATACGTTGTAAGAGAACTAAAATAACATGTGCCCCAGACAGTAGCAACTACTAATTCAGAGGAAAGAGAAAGGTCATTATGGTCTGAGGACTCAAGAGCACTTTGAACTGAGCTTTTAGGGATGAGCAGGATTTAGATAAGTCTAGTGTAAAGGGCTAGAGTGCTTTGTGGGCCACTTGTGGTCTCTGTTATAGCTCTTCAACTCTTCCACTTTAGTACAAAAGCAGCCAGAGAGAAATAGGCAAATGAATGGCCTGAGTTGTGTTCTATCAAAATTTTACAAAAAGAGACAGCAGGCCAGGTTTTGAATGCAGCCTGTAGTTTACTGACCTCTGGTCTAGACCATGGAGAAGGACATTGTAAGAAAGAGGCATGATCAAATGTATAGGGAGGAATGTATTCCTGCTGCTGCTGCTGCTGCTAGTCATTTCAGTCGTGTCCGACTCTGTGCGACCCCACAGACAGCAGCCCACCAGGTTTCCCTGTCCCTGGGATTCTCCAGGCAAGAACACTGGAGTGGGTTGCCATTTCCTTCTCCAATGCATGAAAGTGAAAAGTGAAAGGGAAGTCGCTCAGTTGTGTCCGACTCTATGTGACCCCATGGACTACAGCCTACCAGGCTCCTCCATCCATGGGATTTTCCAAGCAAGAGTACTGGAGTGGGGTGCCATAGGGAGGGATGTATTCCTGGGACAGTGAAATATGGACGAATCAGTAGATAGATGTATCATCATCTCTACCCATGAAAGATGGCATTCTGCTAGACTGAAAAGATGCTACCTCTGCTTCCTGAGTCCAGACCTTTATCACCTTACACTGAACTCCTGAAGCAGCTCCCTAGTTCTTCTGTTAGCCTCTCATTCCTACCTGGAAAAAAAAACCCTACTCTGTCATGCCCTCTTCATATACTGCTGAGTTTTCTCATCTGTATTTAGAAGTGGGAATGATGTCCAGGTCTTTTCCCATTATTCTTAAATAGAAAGATGGTAGAGAATTGGTTGTTTGAAGGGAAAAACTAATAAATAAATCTCTAGCTAGCTTAATCGAAGAAAAATTGAATAAACTAGCCAAAGTTATGAATAAGAAAGGAAATATGACGGATAAGAAAGTGTTAGTCACTCAGTCATGTCTGACTCTTTGTGACCCCATGAATGGTAGCCCAATAGGCTCCTTTGTCCACGGGATTCTCTAAGCAAGAATACTGGAGTGGGTAGCCATTCCCTTCTTCAGGGGGTCTTCTGGACTCAAGGATCAAACCCAGGTCTCCTGCATTGTAGGCAGATTCTTTACCATCTGAGCCACCAGGGAAGCCCAGTAAATAAAATCTTGAAATTTTTTTCAGGAAAGTATGTTATCAAAATTAAGAAGTAGAAAATTTGATAGCTGAAGAAACAAATTTTAAGCTTTTACAATGTTACCTCGGAAAAGCTGATCTTGGAAATTTTGAGTGAGCTCTTTCAAAATTTTAAGGAAGACATTACTCTTAGTTCTTCTAAGTTGTTTCAGAGCATAGGGGAAAGATGGGGAATTCAAAATTCATTCTATAAAGATCATATAATTTTGGTACTAAACCTGACAAAAATTGAATAATGGGAAAAAACCTGGACATCATTTCCACTTCTAAATACAGATGAGAAAACCTAGCTGTATATAAGAGGACATGACAAAGTAGGGTTACTTTTAGGACTGAATAGCAACTGCAAAAACTTCCATAGAACTGGTTATATTCTAAGATCTGCTCATGTATTAACTCAGTTCTCACAACAATAAATGAGGTGTGTTCCATTACTGTATCCCCTTTACAGATGAAGAAATTAAAGTATAGGAAGATTAAGTGGAGACTGCTACTTCCGACAACTTTTTAAATATAAGTAAAGTAGCGTTTCAACCATTCCAATATGATGACAGTTTGAATCACTTGGAAGAATGAGGCTTATTTTATAAATGATCTTGGTATTATTTCTTACTTATTTGGGAAAAAAACTAAATAGTTTAATTTCAGTGTTTTACAAAGTAAACTTCAAAAGGATAATACCTTATCTCTAAGTGGTAAGATAATGGGTGTTTTCCTTTGGTAATTATATTTTTAATTTTAATTTTTCCATAGTACATACTCTTTTTTAGTCAAAGAATTAGTGTCTTTTCCTGAAAACCAACCATTTCTAGCAGGCTTTTGGTTTTAGTTGTCACATCGTGTCTGATTCTTTTGTGCATGGACTGTAGCTTACTAGGCTCCTCTGTCCGTGGGATTTCCCAGGAAGAATACTGGAGTGGGTTGCCATTTCCTTCTCCAGATCTTCATGATCCAGGGATCGTCTCCTGTATCACAGGCAGATTCTTTACTGTGGAGCCAGCAGAGAAGCCCCTTCTATCAGGCTCCAAGGTTTCAAACCAAATTAAATCCACTCAGTTCAGTAGACTTTTAGCATTGCATCATGACCCTACTATCTAAAAAGATGTGAATTTTGAGAATGTTAAGATTAATGACACAAAAGTGAAGTGAGGTGAGTGTCCTAAATGGAACAAAATCACCTAAGAGAAGTCAAAACAAGGGCTTGAAACTCCTGGTTACCAATCATCCAGTAAAACTCTGAAAATGGAAGGGCTTGATGAAGGGAAGATCATGGTGACTTGATCATTATGAGCAACATCACTGGGGTGGGAGGGCAGAATTTGTACCTCAGTACCTCTGTGGGAGTAATTCACAGGACATGGTCACCAACCAGTGGTTACCCCCTGAGCTTGTCAAGGCAATTTAAGTGACAGGGGAGAAACCCAGAAGTCTCCCTTTTGTTCCCCTCCTTCAGGAATATTTGTTCACCAATTCAATGAGAAAAAGCAAGTAGCATATATAACCCAGGATCTCTAAAATGTGTGCACACACACGTGTGTCTCTAGTCACCACAGGAGATCATAATCAGCTGTTCACAAAAGGCCCTGGATTTTTTTTCCCCCTGGATCTTGTTTCCAGGGCTCAAGTAGCTTATCCGAGTCTAATTAGAGAAGGGTTAGCTCTGATTATGTTTAAAGAAATGTGGTTAGTGAAAGAGGCCCAAAAGGGAGACCTCAGAACTGGAGTTGTGTGGAGACACTAGTTTTCTATGTTTTACATGGTAGCTGTGATTGCTGTGGGTTTGCAATCTGCTGGATTAGTCCATCATTCACTTTAAAGTCCACCTCATACTGCTTGTTACAAAGATGAGAAGGATCCGGATTTCCGCATCTGACTCAGCAGAGGATGGAGGTGCCTCCTTGCAATTGAGATAAGTACTGTCTGGGTGGGATGGAGGAGTAAAGTGGGAAAAAAAAAGTATGTAAGCAAGAGATGATTCAAAATGCTACTCATTTGTGACTCAGATTCAGTGAGTCTAAGGCTATTGTTAGCTACTTTCCCTGGCTCTCCACCATCCCTAGGGAAGTGCCACAGAGAAAATGATCTGATGTGGAGAGGGTATGACTGTGCTGCTTCTATCAGGAAACCATGAGCTCGCCAGGGTGTACTTACACTCAGGAAAGGAAGATTTTTAAATGTCAGTGTCATTACTCATATGCCTTTTCTGGTTGTCTCAGTGTGTTCTTTACCCTCATATAAAGACTGGCGCGTGTTTCCCTTGTCCCTGATCAAAATATAGGATGCAATTCTCATCTCAGCTTTCAAACTATTGAACTGTGTGTCCCAAGCATTCGTGATTGTCCTCAACTCACAACCTGAAGCCAACACACGCAAGATGTTGTCTGGGTGCTGTTAGTATGTTTATGTCCTTAGGACTTTCATTAAATAAATTATTTTCTTTTGAGGTTCTTCTAATTGCTGGCAAGTCCCCTTTGTCTGGAACTTAAGTATTTCCCTTCATTTAACTTTACGGAGAATGCAATGGCACCCCACTCCAGTACTCTTGCCTGGAAAATCCCATGGATGGAGGAGCCTGGTAGGCTGCAGTCCATGGGGTCACTAAGAGTCGGACACGACTGAGTGACTTCACTTTCACTTTTCACTTTCCTGCATTGGAGAAGGAAATGGCAACCCACTCCAGTGTTCTTGCCTGGAAAATCCCAGGGACGGGGGAGCCTGGTGGGCTGCCGTCTATGGGGTCGCACAGAGTCGGACACGACTGAAGCAACTTAGCAGTAGCATTTAACTTCATTTTGATGACAGTGGGTTACATGCTTGATTGTATTTTCTGGTTAATTTCAGGATGTTAGGTTCTTAGTGAAGCATCGTAAGCAGCCCAGTTCACTCTCAGTTCAAGTGCTGGATAGTGTGCTTTTGCATAAGATGAAAGGAAAGCCTCTCCTATGACTGCCCTCAGTCTGGTTCGGCCTGTGAACCAGCTGGGCATGGGCTCACAGCCCCTGTTTGACCTGAGCACTCCCTTTCTCTGGCTATTGTCTCCTTCTCTCTTAACACCCTGACTCATTCTTACTCTGACTCTTGATGTGTACCTCTGGCTGTCTCTGCTGGATTAATTCAGACTGTCTTCCAGTCAGTAGCCTTCCTTTTCCTCTACGCTCATCCTCCCTGATCTTCCAAGTTCAGTTCAGTTCAGTTGCTCAGTCGTGTCCGACTCTTTGCGACCCCATGAACTGCAGCACACAGGCCTCCCTGTCCATCACCAACTCCCGGAGCCTACCCAAACTCATGTCCATTGAGTCTGTGATGCCATCCAACAATCTCATCCTCTGTCGTCCCCTTCTCCTCCTGCCTTCAATCTTTCCCAGCATCAGGGTCTTTTCAAATGAGTCAGCTCTTTGCATCAGGTGGCCAAAGTTTCAGCTTCAACATCAGTCCTTCCAATAAACACTCAGGACTGATCTCCTTTAGGATGGATTGGTTGGATCTCCTTGCAGTCCAAGGGACTCTCAAGAGTTTTCTCCAACACCACAGTTCAAAAGCATCAATTCTTTGGCGCTCAACTTTCCTTATAGTCCAACTCTCACATCCATACATTACTATTGAGCTTCCAAGAGGAATGGCAGAGTCATCAACTTGCTTCTTCTCTAGCAAACCAGCCACAGAGACCTCAGCTTACAGCTACCAATGAAAAGTAAATTAGCAGACACTGCCTGCACCTGTTGCCTGGCCTGGCCACCTCATCATTTGCTAACTTTAAATATTCTCACATAGCATTGTTTCCACATTCAATTTTCAGTGAATGAGTCCTGCTCAGCCACATTTTTCTAATCTACCTGTTTCAAGATGGTTTGTGGTCAAGATTATGTTAGCCCCTTTCAGAGAAGGCCAAAGCTAAGAATTCATGCTTAATTTGTACCTAACTTTATTCCCATGGCATTCTCCTTGCTCGCCATCATTCTCAGATGGTACCACAAATACCTCTCCCTTATAGGGCAAAAAAGAACCTCCTCTGTTTGGAGAAACACGTAAGATGCTCCACGAATTCTTGTTTAGATGTTCTTATTCTTTAGATTTGACCATCCTATTTTCCTCTCTGTTTGCATTTTATACAATATGTTTTTTTCTAATTACAGAATAAATGCACATGTGATATACTCAGAAAATACAGAAAAGCTCCAGTGAAGAGACATAGAGTCATCTACAATCTCCCCATTTATTATTAGCTGTTTAATTTATTCTTCCTAACTACTTTTCTATATATTAGGACAACTAGGATCATATTGTACATGTTTACATCTCCTTTTCATTTAACAACCATCATTAATATTTTCTCATAGTAATGAGCATTCTACTTCATTATTGTTATTAATGATTGCACAGAATACAATACTCCCTAATTTAAGGAACCAAATCTCTGATAAATATATTAATTAATTTGATTATGACCATCTTTTTTAATGTGTATGAATATCAAATCATGTAGTACACTTTAAGTGTATATAATTTTATTTGTCAGTTATACCTGAGTGAAGTTGAGGGGGAAAAAGAAAACAAAACAATAGCAAACTTAACTAAATACCCTATTGTTGGACACCTAGATTGTTTCTAATTTATTGATATTATTCATAATGCTTAAGTGAGCTTCTCTGCTCATACCTTTTTGTGTTCATCTGTAATTCCATCGAGCCACTATTTTCTCATGAAGTTGAGCTCCATGTTGTCCTCTCAATTGCCCCCATTCACTCAGTTAAATGAACAGTATTTCTATACTGTGTTTCTCTTCTTCAGCTAAGGCATGCTTATTTGAGGGGCGTACACTAAGACTGTTTTGAAATAGTCTCAAGGATTTCTTGCAAATTCCCCTGATGTCCACCTTCTGTCATAGTTTGCCTGTCCCAAGTTGAGTAACGACATGATGAAAGTTTCAAGCTTTCACCTCATTAGAATTTGGTGCTTATGGTCTTAATTATGTAATGATCATGATTAGAAAGTGGTTTAGACAGGAATTCTGCCTGCACTCATTCCTGTCCATGTTTTAGAGCCAAGTCCAGGATATGTCTTTTCCACATGTATTCAAAGAGCACTTAGGCCAGAAGCTGTAATGTCTCCTATCCAAACCTCATATCCACAGCTCATCCCCATGATGAACTCTGCCAGTCTGAATGTGGATACTGATCAAAACCTAGTTTTGCAGCCTAAACCTAGTTAAGCCTCCCAATGTCATTTAATATTTTCTAGCCTGTCTTGTGATTTCCCCTCATAGCTTGGCAGCATAATGTACCCTTATTACTGCTATATTTTTATTGTTTTAGTATGGAATTCACCCAAGAAAATGTAATAATATTGCCTATCTTCTAATAGGCCATTAAATATTAACTTTATACCCACTAATGTGTAAACCATTGTACTGTTTTTAACTCTGCAAATAAGCCAGATTAAATGAGGGTTTCAATATTGAACTCTGCAAATAAGCAGATTAAATAAGGGTTTCAATATTGATGTACGAATCTAAACCCATGTTTAATGCTTCTCTAACCTCATTATTATCTACTAAAAAGTTAGATTTATTATTATAAAATAACAAAGCAAGTAGTTGCTGTAATATACATATATGTGTACTCATAACTGACATACATTCTCCTTCTAAACTATGTCTGCTCATTCTATGACAACTAAAGATGTTTTTTAGTTCATTCTTATAACATCTATGACACAGATTCTTAACCTGGGTGCATGTAGCTGAGACTTGAAATATTCTGCTGTCTAGGCCCTTCCTTAAACCAATTAAATCTGGACTTCCAGGCATGGGTCTCAAACAGTACTATTTAAAAGCTCTCCAGAAAACATTAATGTTGAACCAGTAGAATCACTTGGTGTTGAGCAAAGCACTTTGAGTCTTGCCCTCCATGACCTCAAGAAAATCAGCAACCTCCATTCCACTGGTTCTCACACTTTGCTGAAGGCTAGAAACACTGGGGAGCTCTTAAAAGTTCAAATTTCCAGGTCACACTCAAGAACAAATAAGAATTTGTGGGGCATTAGTCTTGTTTTATACTCCCCAAGTTAAGTCCAAAGTGTAGTCAAATTCGAGAACCAGCATGCTCTATACTGTTGCAACTCAAAGTGCGGCTTGTGGTCCAAAAACTTTGGCATCACCTGGGAGCTTGTTAGTAACGTTGAGTCTCAGGTCTACCGTATCTGTAGATGATTTTTGTCACGTGAGAGTTTTAGTGGCACTCTCTAGACAAGGGTTTCAGCCTTGCATCTTAGAACCTAAACTTTGAGACTTGTGAGTTTGTTCATCATTTTGACTCATCGGGGGGGGGGAAACAGTGGAAACAGTGTCAGACTTTATTTTGGGGGGCTCCAAAATCACTGCAGATGGTGATTGCAGCCATGAAATTAAGAGACGCTTACTCCTTGGAAGGAAAGTTATGACCAACGTAGACAGCATATTCAAAAGCAGAGACATTACTTTGCTAACAAAGGTCCATCTAGTCAAGGCTATGGTTTTTCCAATAGTCATGTATGGATGTGAGAGTTGGACTATAAAGAAAGCTGAGGGCCGAAGAATTGATGCTTTTGAACTGTGGTGTTGGAGAAGATTCTTGAGAGTCCCTTGAACTCCGGGAGTTGGTGATGGACAGGAAGGCCTGGCGTGCTGCAATTCATGGGGTCACAAAGAGTCGGACACAACTGAGAGACTGATCTGATCTGATCTGATCTGGCCTGCAAGGAGATCCAACCAGTCCATTCTAAAGGAGATCAGTCCTGGCTGTTCTTTGGAAGGAATGATACTAAGGCTGAAAATCCAGTACTTTGGCCACCTCATGTGAAGAGTTGACTCATTGGAAAAGACTCTGATGCTGGGAGGGATTGGGGGCAGGAGGAGAAGGGGATGACAGAAGATGAGATGGCTGGATGGCATCACCGACTCGATGGACGTGAGTCTGGGTGAACTCCGGGAGTTGGTGATGGACAGGGAGGCCTGGCGTGCTGCAGTTCATGGGGTTGCAAAGAGTCGGACACGACTGAGCGACTGAACTGATCTGAACTGAGTTGGGAGTAGAAAGTAACAACACAGTGGAGTCGTTCCAAAGAGTTGTTTCAAAAAACACCTGGACGTTTTTAGGGAGCTCCCTGTCTCCTTGGCATTTAATCCCTGTTGCTCTAGCTGGTTTTATCTTAAAGTTTTTGGTATAATTCCTTTATTTCTGTTGTTCCTAATATATAGTCTTACATGTATTTGATGATTGCAAGAGGTTGAGGGAAAGCATGATGCTAAGTGAGAAGTAACAGAGGAAAAACTCTTCATGCTCTTGCTCTAAAAATGAACTGACACCCTGAATGTGAAGTGTGAATTGCCTTGAGATGCACAGACACCCTGAGATGTGGGAGGAGAAGGTGGCAGCCTCAGCACTCCACTCGAGTGGGGTGAGCTCCACTCCCATTTGGAACAATGGGGTTTCCTAATCGCATGGCCACACCTGAGCCTCCTCCAAAGTCCACAAGTAGCAACCTCCTTGTGAGACAGAAAGAGTTGGTCTTAAATAAATGTTTTAGCATAGATTGAGAAATAACATTTCCACTTAGGTTGAGTCATAGTCACTTAGCATGAAGCAGCTTCCTATATACACTTAGTATTTTGAGAATTTGCATTAGGTCCTTCAGCATCAAGGCTAAGAAATCAGGCCCTGAGCAATGGCTATTAGGGAATTGCGTAAGAGTGTCCAGGAGTTGTCCTTGTTTTCAGAATCAATGCCTCACTTTTCTCCCAGGCGTGTCCTCTGCCCTGTTCAAGTACCTTACTCCCTGTATCCCTTCCTGCTCCACTCCCAAACACACACACATACACACACACACACACACACACACACACACACACACACACACTGTGGGCCCTCTGCATCTCCTTCCTCATAGTGTTTCTCTTAGCTAACAGTGACCCTTCTAACCTGCTAAGAACCTTTCTGTAGTAGATACTAAGTTGATGCTCCAGCTGGAGAAAGGTGAAATAGGGTTCTTTCCCACTAAACTGGAATTGATTTGTGGCAGCCTAGAAAAAGTAGGAGAAGTAGGAAGTTTCATTTTCAGAATTTCGTGACTGGAACTGTCCCCAAAGCATTTGTATTCCATATAGGGCACACCGAGGCTGGAATTCCACCTTCTGAGATGCTTACAATTATGTGAATGTTGCCTATTCCCTTTGAAAATACCACATTCCTAGTCAGGAAAATGAATTCTGTTGCTAACACAGTGGTATGAATTGGTTTTATACACATGGCTTTCCTACTGATCAGGTGGTCAAGGGATATTTGAGGCTGATGGACGGTTGACAGAGAAAATCTTCACCTATGTTCTAGTTTTGCCTATGGCTAGATGTCTAGAACTGGAGGACTGGAGAGAATTGCTCATTCCAAGGACACAGGCTTCACATTGCTCATGCAGCTAGCGGGATGGAAGCCTAAGGTACCCTCTTGGCATATGAGATCTTCCATCAGTTGCGGAAGAAGACAGAAAGGAAAATGATTCTGTTTAGAAACTGCCACTGGTGTCTCATGATAGTCAGGCTACTTCTCCTGAATTGATTACTATTTTCCCTGCAGAAATTCAAAGCTGAGGCAATGTTTTCTCATCACTGTGTGTCTCAAGGCACTGAAATAAGGCATCCTTTCCTGTCTATTATTTGATTTAAGGTCTGCTTTAGGCATTTATTGAACTGATTAGCACATTAGTTTTATTATTCTCTTCCATGTCCTTTTATGTTCTGGTGAGTTTATTAGGTGAGGCCAGTTTCCTTCTGAGAGTTTAATCCAAAGGCCTTTACTAGAAGGCTAGCATATTTCCTTTTCTTATAAAGATAAGAAAACGTCAACAGGCAGACTGTCTGAGCCTGAGTTATGGAACAGATTCCATATCAAACTTCCCAGTGAGACTGACTTCAACATTTGCTGGCTTTCTTCTCCTGGTACCTGGTTCACAAGTGAGACACGTAATTAATTCCCTGAGGAGGGAACTGGTCATATTCCATGACTTACTCATGGATTTTCAGTGCCTTTTTTTAAATTTTTTAGGTTTTTGGTAGAAAAGATATGGAGTGTGAGAGAAGGAGAGAAGTCAAAGATGATTCTAAAATTTTTGACTTGGGCAAAGGGAAGGATTAAATTTTTTTCCTGCATGGAGTAGACTACTTGAAGAAAGCCTTTCATGCAGAGGAGGGAGGGTACAGAGGAAATGTCAGGGATTTGGTTTTGAACATGTTAAGTTTAAGAAGCCTATTGTATATCTCCAAACTGAAATATTCAGCTAAGTAAATGAGGAAGTTCAGGGACTTGTCATCATGTACTTGATATTTCAAGCCATGTGGGGAAGAGTAGATAAAGAAGGGAAGAGACTTTCTGTTGTTACAGCAGGATCAGCAATCATTTTCTGTAAAAATTTTAGGCTTTGTAGGGTGTATGGTCTTTGTCATAATTAGTCGACTCTGTATTTATAGTGAAAACAGCAATATGCAATATGAAAAGAAATGGATGTGACTATATTCCAATAAAACTTTATTTATGGAAACACGAACAGGCCAAATTTGGTCTATGAGCTGTAGTTTGCTCACCCTTGTGTTAGAGGTCAGAATCATATAGGCTTATAAGAAGGAACAATTAAATCTTGAGCTTATACCTTAAATTCTCTTCCTTTCTAAACGAAACAATTGTGTGTGTGTATGTGTGTATTTGTATGCCATATACTTGTACAAAAGACAAGTTGAATATCTCTGTGGACCAGAAATGGAACAGACTCCTAGAGCTGTAAGTTGAGCTGAGGCCCATATACTACGTCCTATGTGCGGAAAGAGAGAGACAAAGTTCTGTAGTCATGAGATTGTAGAGAGCCCAAAGCTCCCCATGCATTATGAGAGACCTAATCTGGGTTTCATTGCCTGAAACCAGGAGCTGGGCAGAGAAGGTGGAAAGAAAGAAAGGGTGAGAAAACCAATACTACTGTCTTTGGCTACTGTTTGCATAAAATATGAGCTATGTCAAGAAAAAAGAGAAAATGTCATTCAGAAAATTTAGAGTCTGGACAGAACTCCCTGCTATCTGAGTGGATGGATCTTGATATTCATAGTGCATCTTGAAACTGGAGCTTCAAGCTATTTATTTAAGACCTGGTTCTGAAAAAAAAAAAGACCTGGTTCTGGTACTGGACTAGAGAACTTTAGTATAAAAACTACATGTTACAGAGTCAGACCACAGCTGCTGCTACTAAGTCGCTTCAGTCGTGCCGACTCTGTGCAACCCCAGAGACGGCAGCCCACCAGGCTCCCCTGTCCATGGGATTCTCCAGGCAAGAACACTGGAGTGGGTTGCCGTTTCCTTCTCCAGTGCATAAAAGTGAAAAGTGAAAGTGAAGTCGCTCAGTAGTGTTCAACTCCTAGCGACCCCATGGACTGCAGCCTACCAGGCTCCTCTGTCCATGGGATTTTCCAGGCAAGAGTACTGGAGTGGGTTACCATTGTACTGGAGTGGGGTGCCATTGCCTTCTCCGTCAGACCACAGACCAGGAACGTAAAACAATGAAAACACTTTCCATTCAAAGTGAACATGCAAATTAAATTTTCAGAGTTAGAAAATTGGACATCAAGTTTGAAGTCAAAACAAAATACAGAGGAGTTAAATACATGACAAAATATAAACAATAGAATACTCAATTTGACTTTAAATATGTTTAAGATTCTCAAATAGTTATAGACAATTTTACCCAGGGAGAAGATTATGGCAGTAAAATAAATTGATACGAGCCAAAAAAACCAGTTAGAAATTCTCAAAATGCAGAATATAGTTATTGGAATAAATGTAACCCCATGGACTGTAGCCTACCAGGCTCCTTTGTCCATGGAATTCTCCAGACCAGAATACTGGAATGAGTAGCTGTTTCCTTCTCCAGGGGATCTTCCTAATCCAGGAACCAAACTGGGGTCTCCTGCATTGCAAGTAGATTTTTTTACCAACTGAGCTACCAGGGAAGCCCACAAAAATCTCACTAAGCAGAGTGATTTCCAGACTGGACTTAGTTAAAGAATGAATTAGGGAATTGAAAAATAGTATAGAGAAAATCACCTGAAGTTAAACATAGAGAAATAAAAGTATGAAAAACATGAAAAATACATTAAAAGACAATCACTGAAAGATTTCAACACACACACACACACACACACACATATATATATATATACACACACATATATATATGTATATATATGCTATGTATATATAGTAGGTATCTCAGGGACAGAGAATGATTGAGAAATAATATTTGAAATATCACAGGTAAAAGGGTTCTAACAGTGAGAAAAGGATGAGTTTTCAGATTAAAAGTACACACCAAATGCTGACAGAGGTTAAAAACAAAAATAAACCCAACTTGATTTATTATACAGAAGTACTGATATCTCACATATTTAAGAAGAAAATCTCAAAAGCTAACGATGTAAAACAATGTTCAAAACTTCAAAGAAAGGCAACTGGACAACAAGCAGATTTCTCATGAGAATAACAAATACTTGAAGCAATGGAGTAATATCTCCAAAGTGCTTAGGGAAAATACTAACCTGAAATTATATATCCAGCTAAATTTGCTTTCAGAAGTGAAAACAAACTAAAGATATTTTCAGAAATGCAAAGACTAACAGAATTTACTATCCAGCAACTCTTGATAAGAGAAGGAACATTTTTTTTTTTTTGGCAGAAAGAAAAGTGAACTTAGAAAGAATAAGATATAATGTGATATAAGAAACAATGGGAAACACATAAGTTGATAAAATATATTTTATATATTAAAAAATTTTTTTT
>NW_011494706.1:2960717-2970905 GCF_000754665.1 Bison bison bison
ATTATTTTTTTTTTAGCTTTACAATATTGTATTGGTTTTGCCATATATCAACATGAATCCACCACAGGTATACAGGAGTTCCCCATCCTGAACCCTCCTCCCTCCTCCCTCCCCATACCATCCCTCTGGGTCATCCCATTGCACCAGCCCCAAGTATCCAGTATCGTGCATCAAACCTGAACTGGCGACTCGTTTCATATATGATATTATACATATTTCAATGCCATTCTCCCAAATCATCCCACCTTCTCCCTCTCCCACAGAGTCCAAAAGACTGTTCTATACATCAGTGTCTCTTTTGCTGTCTCGTACACAGGGTGATTGTTACCATCTTTCTAAATTCCATATATATGCATTAGTATACTGTATTGGTGTTTTTCTTTCTGGCTTACTTCACTCTGTATAATAGGCTCCAGTTTCATCCACCTCATTAGAACTGATTCAAATGTATTCTTTTTAATGGCTGAGTAATACTCCATTGTGTATATGTACCACAACTTTCTTATCCATTCATCTGCTGATGGACATCTAGGTTGCTCCCATGCCCTGGCTGTTGTAAACAGTGCTTCGATGAACATTGGGGTGCACATGTCTCTTTCAATTCTGGTTTCCTTGGTGTGTATGCCCAGCAGAGGGATTGCTGGGTCATGAGGCAGTTCTATTTCCAGTTTTTTAAGGAATCTCCATGCTGTTCTCCATAGTAGCTGTACTAATTTGCATTCCCACCAACAGTGTAAGAGGGTTCCCTTTTCTCCACACCCTCTCCAGCATTTATTGCTTGTAGACTTTTGGATCACAGCCATTCTGACTGGCGTGAAATGGTACCTCATTGTGGTTTTGATTTGCATTTCTCTAATGATGAGTGATGTTGAGCATCTTTTCATGTGTTTGTTAGCCATCTGTATGTCTTCTTTGCAGAAATGTCTATTTAGATCTTTGGCCCATTTTTTGATTGGGTCATTTATTTTTCTAGAGTTGAGCTGTAGGAGTTGCTTGTATATTTTTGAGATTAGTTGTTTGTCGGTTGCTTCATTTGCTATTATTTTCTCCCATTCTGAAGGCTATCTTTTCACCTTGCTAATAGTTTCCTTTGATGTGCAGAAGCTTTTAAGTTTAATTAGGTCCCATTTGTTTATTTTTGCTTTTATTTCCCATATTCTGGGAGGTGGGTCATAGAGGATCCTGCTGTGATGTATGTCAGAGAGTGTTTTGCCTATGTTCTCCTCTAGGAGTTTTATAGTTTCTGGTCTTACATTTAGATCTTTAATCCATTTTGAGTTTATTTTTGTGTATGGTGTTAGAAAGTGTTCTAGTTTCATTCTTTTACAAGTGCTTGACCAGTTTTCCCAGCACCACTTGTTAAAGAGATTGTCTTTTCTCCATTGTATATTCTTGCCTCCTTTGTCAAAGATAAGGTGTCCATAGGTGCGTGGGTTTATCTCTGGGCTTTTTGTTTTGTTCTGTTGATCTATATTTCTGTCTTTGTGCCAGTACCATACTGTCTTGATGACTGTGGCTTTGTAGTAGAGCCTGGTCAGGCAGGTTGATTCTTCCAGTTCCATTCTTCTTTCTCAAGATTGCTTTGGCTATTCGAGGTTTTTTGTATTTCCATACAAATTGTGAAATTATTTGTTCTAGCTCTGTGAATAATACCATTGGTAGCTTGATAGGGATTGCATTGAATCTATAAATTGCTTTGGGTAGTATACTCATTTTCACTATATTGATTCTTCCAATCCATGAACATGGTATATTTCTCCATTAGTGTCCTCTTTGATTTCTTTCATCAGTGTTTTACAGTTTTCTATATATAGGTCTTTAGTTTCTTTAGGTAGATATATTCCTAAGTGTTTTATTCTTTCCGTTGCAATGGTGAATGGAATTGTTTCCTTAATTTCTCTTTCTGTTTTCTCATTATTAGTGTATAGGAATGCAAGGGATTTCTGTGTGTTGATTTTATATCCTGCAACTTTACTATATTCATTGATTAGTTCTAGTAATTTTCTGGTGGACTCTTTAGGGTTTTCTATGTAGAGGATCATGTCATCTGCAAACAGTGAGAGTTTTACTTCTTCTTTTCCAATTTGGATTCCTTTTATTTCTCTTTCTGCTCTGATTGCTGTGGTCAAAACTTCCAAAACTATGTTGAATACTAGTGGTGAAAGTGGGCACCCTTGTCTTGTTCCTGACTTTAGGGGAAATGCTTTCAATTTTTCACCATTGAGGATAATGTTTGCTGTGGGTTTGTCATATATAGCTTTTATTATGTTGAGGTATTTTCCTTCTATTCCTGCTTTCTGGAGAGTTTTTATCATAAATGGATGTTGAATTTTGTCAAAGGCTTTCTCTGCATTTATTGAGATAATCATATGGTTTTTATTTTTAAATTTGTTAATGTGGTGTATTACATTGATTGATTGCAGATATTGAAGAACCCTTGCATCCCTGGGATAAAGCCCACTTGGTCATGGTGTATGATCTTTTTAATGTGTTGTTGGATTCTGATTGCTATAATTTTGTTAAGGATTTTTGCATCTATGTTCATCAGTGATATTGGCCTGTAGTTTTCTTTTTTTGGTGGCATCTTTGTCAGGTTTTGGTATTAGGGTGATGGTGGCCTCATAGAGTGAGTTTGGAAGTTTACCTTCCTCTGCAATTTTCTGGAAGAGTTTGAGTAGGATAGGTGTTAGCTCTTCTCTAAATTTTTGGTAGAATTCAGCTGTGAAGCTGTCTAGACCTGGGCTTTTGTTTGCTGGAAGATTTCTGATTACAGTTTCAATTTCTGTGCTTGTGATGGGTCTGTTAAGATTTTCTATTTCTTCCTGGTCCAGTTTAGGAAAGTTGTACTTTTCTAAGAATTTGTCCATTCTTCCACGTTGTCCATTTTATTGGCATATAATCGCTGATAGTAGTCTCTTATGATCCTTTGTATTTCTGTGTTGTCTGTTGTGATCTCTCCATTTTCATTTCTAATTTTATTGATTTGATATTTCTCCCTGTTTCTTGATGAGTCTGGCTAATGGTTTGTCATTTTTGTTTATCCTTTCAAAGAACCAGTTTTTGGCTTTGTTGATTTTTGTTATGGTCTCTTTTGTTTCTTTTGCATTTATTTCTGCCCTAATTTTTAAGATTTCTTTCCTTCTACTAACCCTGGGGTTCTTCATTTCTTCTTTTTCTAGTTGCTTTAGGTGTAGAGTTAGGTTATTTATTTGACTTTTTTCCTGTTTCTTGAGGTATGCCTGTATTGCTATGAACTTTCCCCTTAGGACTGCTTTTACAGTGTCCCACAGGTTTTGGGTTGTTGTGTTTTCATTTTCACTTGTTTCTATGCAAATTTTGATTTCTTTTTTGATTTCTTCTGTGATTTGTTGGTTATTCAGCAGCATGTTGTTCAGCCTCCATATGTTAGAATTTTTAATAGTTTTTCTCCTGTAATTGAGATCTAATCTTACTGCATTGTGGTCAGAAAAGATGCTCGGAATGATTTCAATTTTTTTTTTAAATTTACCAAGGCTAGATTTATGGCCCAGGATGTGATCTATCCTGGAGAAGTTTCCGTGTGCGCTTGAGAAAAAGGTGAAATTCATTGTTTAGGGGTGAAATGTCCTATAGATATCAATTAGGTCTAACTGGTCTATTGTATCATTTAAAATTTGTGTTTCCTTGTTAATTTTCTGTTTAGTTGATCTATTCATAGGTGTGAGTGGGGTATTATAGTCTCCCACTGCTACTGCTGCTGCTGCTAAGTCACTTCAGTTGTGTCCAACTCTGTGTGACCCCATAGACAGCAGCCCACCAGGCTTCCCCGTCCCTGGGATTCTCCAGGCAAGAACACTGGAGTGGGTTGCCATTTCCTTCTCCAATGCAGGAAAGTGAAAAGTGAAAGTGAAGTCGCTTAGTCGTGTCTGACTCTTCTCGACCCCATGGACTGCAGCCTACCAGGCTCCTCCATCCATGGGATTTTCTAGGCAAGAGTACTGGAGTGGCTTGCCATTGCCTTCTCCGAAGTCTCCCACTATTATTGTGTTATTGTTAATTTCCCCTTTCATACTTGTTAGCATTTGTCTTACATATTGCGGTGCTCCTATGTTGGATGTATATATATTTATAATATTTTATATATTATTAACTTTGATCTATACAAGAGAGGAATAACCATAATTTTTGGTTTATATTTGTTAAGGTAAAAGTTTTAAAGTAAAATGACACTCTGATGTCTAGACTAGGAATGAGAGAGCTTCCCATACTGGGCCATATAAAGAGTATTTCAGACTCTGTGGGCATTTGATCTTTGTTGTAACTACTCAACTTTGCCATTGTGTCAGTTTAGCAGCCCTAGATAATATGTAAACAAATGAGAGTGGCTGTGTTCCAATATAACTTTATTGTGGACACTGAATTTTGGATTTTATATAATGTTGATGTCATGAACTATATTCTTTTGATTTAAAAAACTGTTTAATGTGAAAACCATTCTTAACTCATGAGCTATACAAAATCAGGTGTCAGGCAAGATTTGGCTGAAGCCTGGTCTAGACAAGAGTAACAAGGAAGATGGAACAGTGTGGATGGTAGAGAAAAAGGGACTATTTAATGGATAGTTTTATAGAGTAAAATAGAGATGCTCAATATCATAGTCATTAGAAAAATTTAAGAGTAATTGCCAAATCAATAGAAATACAATTGACAACTTCAAAACCAGCCGAGAAAAAGTGAAATAAAGAATATTTACAAATACCACAGAAGGTAAGAAATGAGACACAAAGATAAAATATAATAGAAGAAACCACAAGATGAATTAGTGTTAGTAAGTAAAAATATTATGAATTATAGTGAATGTAAATGGATTAAATGCATCAAAAAAGAAGGACTATATGATTGGATTTTACAAAAAGCCATCTATGTTCTATTTGCAAAAGTTATACTTAAAGTGACATAGATTGAAAATAAAACCATAGAAAGAAGTATTCAAACACTAAACAAAAGAAAGCTAGCTAGTAGAGAAATAATGATATTAGGCACAATGGAATTTAAGGAAAAAGCACCAATCCATATAATAGTATTAATTAAAGAGAAACATTATATAACAAGAAAAAACAGTACACCAATAGAAAAAATAATCATGAAAGCGTATACATTTGACAACATAGTTCAGAAAACTGACAAAATTACACAAAGAAACATAACCATAGTGAGAGATTTTACTACTTCTGTCGCAAATGTACAAAGCAAACAGAAATATTTCTGCCTACATTTTGTCCATAGAGAATATATATTCTTTTTACGAAATGAAACACTTATTAAAAATTCTTAAAACTCATGTCTTATGCATTCCAAAGATCAATATCTTATGTGGATTACATTTCCTAACAATAATGCAATTAAACTAGAACTCTAATACAAAATAGTACAAAGCCCAACTGACATATTTGAAAACTAAAAAATAAACTCTTAAAGAATGTAAGGGGTTAAGTAAGAAATTAAAAGAAAACAATTGCAAAATATTACAATTGAACAACAATGAAGCAATACATTTTGGAATGTGAAGGCGTAATTAACATGTTGTATGTAAACAAGGAAAAAGTAGAAGGAAGGAAATAATCAAGATAATAACAGAAGTTAATAACTTTAAAAAGCAAGTCACCAAAACAGAAATAACAGAAACAATTAGTAAAATCAAGTATTTATTTCGAGGCAAACAAAGAAATAAGCAAGTAAAAACAGGAAAAAGCAAAAGTAAACACTTTAAGGAATAAAAAATGTGGGCATAATATATAGTAAAGAAAAATGAGTATAGACAAATGAAAAACCTGAGGCTAGAAAATTGGGAAGCAAATGAATAGATATTTTTCTACAAAAACAAATTATCAAGTTAGTCTCAAAAAGTGGTCAAAAAGCCAAGTACACTACTAGCCATTAAAGACATAATTACATAGATGGGCATGAAAATATCTCAGATATTTATTTCTAAGTTAAAAAGTTTGCAGAATGTCATATAGAGTATGTTTTTAAATTAATTAATACCATACATTATTTTTGAATATTATATATTTAAGAAAAGTATAAAGGCATGACTTGTATTTACACTAAATACATGAAAGGAGCTGCCTCTGAGGAGAGAAGGAAGAGAGAAATGAAATGAGACCGAAAGGGAAAATTTAGTGTATATTAACATTTTCTGTAAGGATTAATCAATCTTTTAAAAAATTTTTGAAGAAACTATTAAAAGATGATTTTCAAAAACTATAAAATCCTGACTCTCCTATTGATATAAAATGAATACATTATAGATTTTCTTTAACTTAATGAGTGTACTAGGCAGATGTTATAACGCATTCAAAAGACACTCCGTGAACAGACACATCTATACATCAGGAAAATTGAAGTATGTATTAAAATTGTTTATCCAAGGTAAAAGAAGATACAGAATTTGTATGTCTATAGACAAGAACTATTTTGCATTGCTATCAGTTATCTGCAATACACAGAGTTGTACAGTAACTTCTGTAGAATCAGCATGTGATAACTCTGAGAGGTCTCCTCTATAGAGTCTAGCCAATGCAAAGTTTTCTATCAAATTATAACTTTTTCTCTACACAGCCATAATTGTTAACATCATCTCATTTTAGTTTTCATATTATTTTCTGTACTCTTCTTGATTTAAAAGCAGTTCAATTTTTTTTAAGTTAAAAGACCATATCCTCGCCACTGCTCCCTACAACTCCCTAGTCCACAGCCCAAAATTCAAAAGATTTTGAGTCTATAGGTCTGGAGATGGATCTGGGGTTTTGTAAATTTTTTAAAACTAACCCAGGTTATTGTGATGTGCAGCCATGTTTGGGCACCTCTCACTTGATGGTAACTAACATTCCTTCCAACTCTGAGATTTATATATTGTGCCCTTGTTTCTTGGTTTGGGGGCAATTCATAAATTTTAAATCGTGTGCTGTTCTGAGTAGCATGATGAAATCTTTGCACTGTCCTGCTCTGTCCCATCCGGGATGTGAATCATCCCTTTGTCCCTTGCATCCCTTCATTTAGTCACTTAGTAGCTACCTTGTTGCTCAGATCGACTGTTGTGGTATTGCAGTGCCTGTGTTCAGGTAACCTCTATTTATAATGGACACAAAACACAAGGGCAGTGATGCTGGCAATTCAGCTATGACGGAGAGAAGCCATATACTACTTCCTATAAATGAAAAGAGAAATGTTCTTGACTTAATAAGGACAGAAAAAAATTGTATGCTGAGGTTGGTAAGATCTACAGTAAGAATCTTCTGTCCTTGAAATTGTGGGGAGGGAAAAAGAAATTTGTGCTTATTTTATTTTCTTACCTCAGACTGAAAAAATTATGACCATTGGTCATGATAAATGCTTAGTTAAGATGGAAAAGGCATTAAATTTGTACAAGGAGACATTTTTAGAGTGAGAGACATTCACATACCTTTTATTACATTATATTGCTATAATTGGTCTGTTTAATTTTTAGGTGTTGTTAATGTATTACTCTGCATAATTAATAAATTAAACTTTATCAAATGATGTATATGTAGGAAAAAACATAGTATGTATAGAGTCTGGTAGTATCTATGGTTTCAGGCATTACCTAGGGGTCTTAAAACTTACACGATACAGATAGGGAGGAACTGTTGTATTTGAAAAAATCTAATGAAATCTCTGAGTCATAAATTGACCTTTAGGTAGTATGTCTGATCGACTTAGGAGCCCAATAATGTAAACAAGGTAGTAATTTCTGTAGAAATAGAACTGGGGTCAGCTAGCACTGGATGGAAAATCTCCGCACTTGATAGGAGTTGTTCAAGAGTAGAATGGGATGAAATTATTTAAACAGGAGAATCTGTGATTGCTTTGCAGGTTAGGCTGACCCAAAAGCTCTTATGAGAATAAACAAGGAAAATCCTTAAAAAACAGTACTCACTGAACTCATCTCTATGGCTTCTCATTTTCTTCTACCTTGGTTATCTGAATCCTACTCAATTTCCAGACCCACTTTATTCCTCTGTGAATCTGCCTTTAACTTCCTGCTATAGCTCCCAAATCTTTCTGCCTCTTCTGAACTCCAAGCAGTACTCCTGGTTTCCATCACTTGAATGGTTTTTGGCTCATATTCCATAACCTGATTATTGTAGATGACTGGCCAGTCCTTTTTACCTATTTTGTCTCTTCCTTCTCAGTTAATAAGCAACCTAAAGCAACAGCAGTGCCGTATACATCTTAGGGTTTCCCAGTCTAGTATCTTACACAAAGGATAACAGACTCTGGCAACCTCTCTAAATTATGTGAACCATTGACCAAGACTCAAAAAATCCAATCCTACACTGGAAGACAATGAGACACATGATTTTTGCAAGGTTTATGGCATAATTTTAGGAATTCACATAATCTTTTATATTTAAAAAAAATCTTGTCACTAAAAGTTGCTGAATCTTTAAAACAGTTTAAGCCAGAAATTTGAACACAACCAGTACTCTCTGATCTAGCTTGTCTTTGGTATCCATATTATTCACCTTCATAGCAGACAGTTCTCCACATTGTGAAATCAGTTCAGTTCAGTCCAGTCGCTCAGTCATGTCCGACTCTTGGCGACCCCATGAACTGCAGCACGCCAGGCCTCCCTGTCCATCACCAACTCCTGGAGTTCACCCAAATCCATGTCCATTGAGTCAGTGATGACATCCAACCATCTTATTCTCTGTCCTCCCCTTCTCCTCCTGCCTTCAATCTTTCCCAGCATCAGGGTCTTTTCCAATGAGTCAGCTCTTTGCATCAGGTGGCCAAAATATTGGAGTTTCAACTTCAACATCAGTCTTTCCAATGAACACCAAGGACTGATCTCCTTTAGGATGGACCGGTTGGATCTCCTTGCAATCCAAGGGACTTTCAAATGAGTCTTCTCCAACACTACAGTTCAAAAGCATCAATTATTTGGCACTCAGCTTTCTTTATAGTTTAACTTTCACATTGTGAAATAACTGATTGCCAAATGCTGCTGGAATTTTTAACTTAAGGTTATCACAGTGAGAAGGGATTGACATGGTTTTTTTCTTTATCAAGTTCACAACTACTGGGAAAAAGTGTTTAGTTGGTCCAGCCTGGGGCAGGTGATCATGCCTAGACCAATCTACTTTAGTCAGGAGTGAAGGTGAAGTCACATTAAAACATGGATTTTTCCATCTGAACCGTGGAAAGCATTGGAATGGGGGGAAGGAGAAAAATTCCCAACAGAATGGTGGAGGATATTGTTTTTCAAAAGACAAAATAACAGGTTTCAACCATACTTTCACTCTCACCGTTAAAGCCTCCTTATTGCTTCTTCACAATCCTTACTGCTTTCTGCCTCTATCCTTTCTTCCAACTCTATCCTCCTGTTTTGAGTCCCCTCTTCCAAGAAGATCCCCCCTGCCTCCATCCTATGCTATCAGTTATATTTGTACAAAAATATAATTATAATTGTACAAAAATATAATTATGATATAGCATTTAACTCAAATTTAAATGCTATATCATAATGCTGTGGTACTGTACTTCCAATAATTCATCAGCCATTAAGGAAACATAAAAATGACAATGATATGCCATTTTACATTCACTAGGATGACTATTTGGAGAAGGCAATGGCAACCTATTCCAGTACTCTTGCCTGGAAAATCCCATGGACGGAGGAGCCTGGTGGGCTGCAGTCCATGGGTCGCGAAGAGTTGGGCACAACTGAAGCGACTTAGCAGCAGCATGATGACTATAACTAAAACAACAACAACAGGTGCCAACAAGGATGTCAAGAAAAGGAACCTTTGTATATTGCTAATGGAAATGTAAAACGGTGTGGTCACTTTCACAGATACTTTGGCAGTTATCCAAAACAGTTAAACAGAGCTGCCATATGAACCAGCAGTTCTACGCCTATGTGTGTACCCAAGGGACGTGAAAATGCACAAAAACTTGTACACCAGTGTTCATACAGCATTAGTCACAATAGGTGAAAAGTAGAAGCAACCCGTCAATAGAGACTGATGAACAGATGAAGGAAAGTGTTATAGTCATACAGTGGAATACTGCTGCTGCTGCTGCTAAGTCGCTTCAGTCGTGTCCGACTCTGTGACCCCAGAGATGGCAGCCCACTAGGCTCCCCCGTCCCTGGGATTCTCCAGGTAAGAACACTGGAGTGGG
>NW_011494706.1:2971005-2972898 GCF_000754665.1 Bison bison bison
GTCCCTGGGATTCTCCAGGTAAGAACACTGGAGTGGGTTGCCATTTCCTTCTCCAATGCATGAAAGTGAAAAGTGAAAGTGAAGTCGCTCAGTCGTGTCCGACTCTTAGCGACCCCATGGACTGCGGCCCACCAGGCTCCTCTGTCCATGGGATTTTCCAGGCAAGAGTACTGGAGTGGGGCAATGGAATACTATTCTGCAGTAAAAAAGAATGAGGGACTGATACATGCTACAACAGGGACAAACTTTGAAAACATTATACCAAGTGAAAGAAACCAGTCTACATATGGTATGATTCCCTTTATATAAAAGGTCCAAATCTTTAGAGACAGAAAGTAGATTAATGGTTGTCTAGGACTGTGTATGTGGGATGGAGATGGGGAGTAACTCTTGGTGGGTATGAGGTTTCTTTTTGGAATGATGAAGATGTTCTAAAATTAAATCATGGTAATGGTTGCACTAATTGTGTAAATATTCTAAAAACCATTGCATTGCACATTTAAAATCGGGTGGCCAATGATATGAAAATCATCTCAATGAAACTTTTTAAAATGCAAAAAGATTAAGTTTTCAAAAGAATTAAAAACATAGTGGAAGAAGTGCCTGTGCCAACAGGTAGGGAGAACAGTAATGATCAGAAGCGAATATGCTCCCAGGCAACATACTCAATTTCTGGAGTTTAAGAACTAGAGTTAGAAGCTCCAGTCTCCCCATTTGGGTGTTGGCAAGAGCTCTTTCACACATTTTCATTTCTTTGCTAACATATTCTGCTGAGTTTAACATGTCTTTCCCTCCTCCCCACCTAGTGAATTCTTACTCTTTTGAGATTCGTCTAGGTATACACTTTGAATTCTTTCCTACGACCTCTTCTGGACAAAGGCAGTGGCTTCATCATCTTTCTTTCCCATAGTGCCACATACATAGCATTGTTAGAGTGTTGACCTTGCTCATCCATGACTTTTATGGGTACCTAAATCCTGGAAGATGATGCTGTGAAAGTCCTGCACTCAATATGCCAGCAAATTTGGAAAACTCAGCAGTGGCCACAGGACTGGAAAAGGTCACTTTTCATTCCAATCCCAAAGAAAGGCAATGCCAAAGAATGCTCAAACTACCGCACAAATGCACTCATCTCACACGCTAGTAAAGTAATGCTCAAAATTCTCCAAGCCAGGCTTCAGCAATACTTGAACCGTGAACTTCCAGATGTTCAAGCTGGTTTTAGAAAAGGCAGAGGAACCACAGAGCCAAGTGCCAACATCTGCTGGATCATCGAAAAAGCAAGAGAGTTCCAGAAAAACATCTATTTCTGCTTTATTGACTATGCCAAAGCCTTTGACTGTGTGAATCACAATAAACTGTGGAAAATTCTTCAAGAGATGGGAATACCAGACCACCTGACCTGCCTTTTGAGAAACCTATATGCAGGTCAGGAAGCAAGAGTTAGAACTGGATATGGAACAACAGACTGGTTCCAAATAAGAAAAGGAGTACGTCAAGGCTATATATTGTCACCCTGCTTATTTAACTTATATGCAGAGTACATCATGAGAAACGCTGGACTGGAAGAAACACAAGCTGGAATCAAGATTGTCGGGAGAAATATCAATAACCTTAGATATGCAGATGATACCACCCTTATGGCAGAAAGTGAAGAGGAACTAAAAAGCCTCTTGATGAAAGTGAAAGAGGAGAGTGAAAAAGTTGGCTTAAAGCTCAACATTCAGAAAACAAAGATCATGGCATCTGGTCCCAGCACTTCATGGGAAATAGATGGGGAAACAGTGTCAGACTTTATTTTGGGGGGCTCCCAAATCACTGCAGATGGTGACTGCAGCCATGAAATTGAAAGATGCTTACTCCTTGGAAGGAAAGTTATGACTAACCTAGATA
>NW_011494706.1:2972998-2983862 GCF_000754665.1 Bison bison bison
GGCTATGATTTTTCCAGTGGTCATGTACGGATGTGAGAGTTGGACTGTGAAGAAAGCTGAGTTCTGAAGAATTGATGCTTTTGAACTGTGGTGTCGGAGAAGACTCTTGAGAGTCCCTTGGACTGCAGGGAGATCCAACCAGTCCATCCTAAAGGAGATCAGTCCTTGGTGTTCATTGGAAGGACTGATACTAAAGCTGAAACTCCAATACTTTGACCACCTCATGTGAAGAGTTGACTCATTGGAAAAGACCCTGATGCTGGGAGGGATTGGGGGCAGGAGGAAGACGGGATGACAGAGGATGAGATGGCTGGATGGCATCACCAACTCAATGGACCTGAGTTTGAGTGAACTCCAGGAGTTGGTGATGGACAGGGAGGCCTGGGGTGCTGCGATTCATGGGGTCACAAAGAGTCGGACATGACTGAGCGACTGAACTGAACTGATCCTAACAATGGTATGTCCTCAAGGCCAGAGGCAATTTCTTTATTATTTTAATATCTCAAGCACTTGACATGATGATTAATAGATGCTCAATGTATGTTTGCTAGGGCTTCCCCAGTGCCTCAACGGTAAAGAATCCACCTACAACACAGGAGCCACAGGAGATGCAGGTTCCATCCCTGGGGCAGGAAGATCCTTTGGAGCAGGGCATGGCAACCCACTCCAGTTTTCTTGCCTGGAGAATCCCATGGGCACAGAAGCCTGGTGGGCTACAGTCCATAGCGTTGCAAAGAGCTGGACACAACTGAAGCAACTTAGCCCACAGGCCTGCAGGCAATTTGCTAAATGTAGAAAAAGGGCAAGTGTCCATGAAATAGCCTGATACACTAGATAGATTTAGATAAGGGACTCAGAAACAAAATCTAAGGCCAAAATCCCACTGTGAAAAATTACTGCATGGGAAGCCCACTGTCAATGCATTGGCTATGTAGTAACTGAGCAACAGGAAATATGAAAGGACTCCTGTGACCAGCACTGCCGTAGTCCAGTGGGTTCCCTTTTGGGCAGTTGGAGATGGCATTTGAGGTGGGGGCTGCTGGCTTCTGTTATTACCTACTTGTTACTCTTTTCAGTTAAATTATGAAGTCTTTAAGGTCAAGGCTATAAATTCTTCTTTTCTATGCCTCATGGATAATGAACAAATGTTTGTTAAATGAACTCCTTTCACCCTAAACATCTTCTCCTGAAAAAGAGTGAAAATTCTGTTTCCTTTTTGCTGATTCCTTCATTCTAACTCTTTCAGAAATGAAATCCAAAATACAGAAAAGTGACTCTCTTTCAATTTGAGAGAGATACTGTGGGTCTGGGGGAAAACATCACTGAAGAATTAATTCAAATTGTGAAACTAAGTGAAGGGAAAAACAGTGCCTATCATTGTAGCAACATGACATATCATTCATTTATTTGTTATTTGTTATAGGCTATCATTCCACACCAATAAGTACGCTCTGTGAGAGCCAAGACTTCTATCTGTTTGGTTCACTGAGGTATCATTTGAACACTTTCTGGCACATAATGGGTATTTAATAAATATTTGCTGGTAAAGAGAGACAGGAAAGGAACAAGTGAGGGGCTGAGGGAAAGAAGACGGTTATGTATGGAAATGTATAAATACCAGGAATTAGTGCTGGATCAACCTTACTTAACGTTGTTATAAGTGATTTGGAAAAATGTCTGCTAGAATAACATTTTCTGCAGAGCTCTCTGTGTAGTGACATACTGAGGCAATAAGTATAAACTGTAAAAGGAAATAACTTGGCCAAATGAGTGGGTAGAAAAATGGCAAATAAGCTCCATGTAGACTTATGTAAGATGATAACACATTATGGGAAAATGGTACAAATGTGCCTGTAAGATAATGATTTCTAACTATCAGATCTGAACCAGGAGAGACTCCAAAAAGTTGTTGAATGCCCCCTACTTTATGCCAGGGGTGACTCTCCAGCATCGCTGTGGTGTCAGGAATAAGTCCTACATTAATTACACATCTCAGGCCTTGGGTGAAAAATGACTGTGGAAGATAAATAAATCCTTCTGCAGTGGCTGTGTCACAATTTTCTCTCTACTTCTCTGCATTCTAGTCTGTTGTCTGTGGATGTGGGCTTGTTTCTTCTTACCAGAAAAGCAGCGCAGTTGACACAGTTAGGGTGCCTGCTCTGCAGGGAGGACTTTCAGAGCACTGGCTATGGTGGGGTCAGCTGTTCTGAATAAGTTGGACCCATAACCCTTCTGGTTACATCTAACTAGAGTCAGAGCACCATTTACTGTCCATATCTTTTTTTTTTTTTTTAACCCATATGCCATGTATAAGTTTTCCTACTTAAAGTTGGTTTGAGTAGGTTTTTAGTTATTGCAATCAAAGAAATCCCAGATAGCAATAGGTAAAATATTTCAATAGGAAAAAAATTCCCCTATCCCATCTTGCAAAATGCTCAGTGCAAATCAATTTGACTGGTAAAGAGGCTTAGAAGTAGATTCTGGAAAGGACTGAATAGTCTCCCCAGGTTGGAAAGTCCTACCTTAAATATCCCTTGTTCTATATCTCTGACGTGGTGAGGTTTGAGGGCAACTCCTGGCCAGCTCCCCAAGCATTACTATTTAATTCCCAGTGTAGAAAGTAGAGTTACTTTTGTATCAGCAGACTACCATTTGCTAATCCAGTCCTCTGTGTGATCTTACTGTTGTTTCCCTATTGTTAGTTTTTATATTAGCGTTCTCCATAGAAACAGAACAAATAGGATATATCTATACATCTGTCTGTCTATCCAAAGAGACTTACTGTAAGGCATTGGCTCATATGATTTTTACGGAGGTTACAAAGTCCTACAATTGGCCGTTTGCAGGCTAGACACCTAGCAAAGCCGGTGATGTAGTTCAGAGGCCTGAGAGCCAGAGAGCTGATGGTGCAGATCCCAGTGCATGTCTGAAGCCCCAAGAAACAGGAGCAGAGAGGGCTCATGGAAAGTCACTGTCCAAGTTCATAGACAAGAAAAGATTTAGGTCCCACTTCAGCAGTCAGGCAGAGAATGAATTCCACTTTGCTTCTCCTTTTAATTCTGTTGAGGCCCTCAATGTTTTAGGTGATACCCACCCACACTGGGGAGGGCCATCCGCTTTATTCAGTCCACCATCTCAAATACCGATCACTTCTAGAAACATCTTCAGAGACATACCCAGAAAGAATGTTTAACCAGCTGGCATCCCTTGATGCCATACAGAAATCCCAACCATCACAGTTTCACTGGTACATATTTACTTCGAAAAAAATGTCAAAACACCATAGTTCACTTTAATTTAATTCTGGTCTCTGCACCTCATAAACGACTATGTAGAACTGAAAACAGAAGAACAATCAGGATAACCAGAGAACTGATGGTCACACACACTGGTTAATTTTATTTTAAAGTAGAGTTGTAACATGAAAAGGCAAAGGTTGAAAGGCATTATTAATAAAACCAATAAATTAATGGTATGTATTATATGTAACCAATGACATATAATTTATAGATATTAGCTTATTTACTGTAAGAAAATATTATTCCTAATTCACATATGGAAGGTAAAGTAATTTGCCTAAGGTCTCATAGTGGCAAAGTTGGAATTTCATTCCAGTCAGTCTAGCACTATGGTTTATGATCTTAATTACCTACTAGATGACCTCTGATGTATGTTGAATTAAACTCAACTGTTTGAATACTTACAAAACTTGTAAACTTATAAAACTGATAGAACTCTTTATATCATGATATAGCAGTGGCTGTAAACATAAGCAGGCATGATTACTAAGTTTAAGAATGTTAAATCCATAATGTAACATGAATGGACATTGGGGAAACTGGAGGGTATCAACCCATATGTTACTGATGAACTGGAGACAACCATGATGTCCACAAACTCTGCCTAAGAGACCCTGTTCCGGATGGACCAGAGAAAGGTGTGGAAGTCTGGGAGAATCTAGTATAAAAAGCCTCATGTTCCTATTGTATGTCGTAATAGCTATAGAAAGAATATTTTAAAGATCTTTAAGGGTCCTCGTGCAGCTGGCCACTCCCATTGCTGCTGCTGAAAAATGTTGAAGAGTCAGTAGACCTGATCTCAGTGGCTTTCACATCCTTGTATTCATGCAGGGCATCCTCCTGCTGCTTTGCCTCTTTGCTAAGTGAAATAGGTATTTGCTCATGTCTTGGTCTTTAAACCCCGTTTGTCATCTATTGAATATTTCACAATCAAAATTAAAACAGTAAAATCTATTTCACAGAAGTTTTCTTTAACAAGTGTTTAATATTATCAAGTTCAATGATCTTACAATTTCACATGTAGTTTGGTGAATAGGTTTTAACATCTCTCTACTTACCCAAACATGTTGATATAAAAAACTGAAAAGATTAAAAAAAACTACTGAGGTGGGGTTAGAGGGAGGGAGGAGAGTTGTTGGGAGAGAGTTCACTTTGTGACTGTTGCTATAGGAACCATTTACCAACTGCTCAAGTATCAGTTCCCAAGGAGGACAGCAACAGCAAGCAAAATGCAACTAAAACTTACTGAGGTTTGTGTATGGAGGGTGTTTCTTCTAGGCATATCCTTGGCTTCCTTTTTACTTTTCTTTAATTGGAGGATAATTACTTTACAATGTTGTGTTGGTTTCTGTCATACAACAGTGTGCATCAGCTATACATATAAATCTCTTTCTCCTCCTTCCTGTCCCTGCCATCCCAGCCCTCTGGGTCATCACAGAGCACTGAGCTGAGTTCCCTGTGACAGCAGGTTCCCACTAGCTAGCTAGTTTACACACGGTAGTGTACATACGTCAGTTCTATTCTCTCAACTTGTCCTACCCCTCCGCATTCCGCATGTCTGTTCTCTACGTCCTCTCCACTTACTCCTTCCTTGCTCTCTGCAGGGGATATAGCACTGCTGACTCCAACTTGCAGACAAATGGCCTATGGAGAAATCCAAGAAGAATGCTACACACCCACGGTGATACCTGGGTACCTGCCTCCTGGAGTAGCTGAGGCCAGAACAAATCACCAGGAGCCATAGCACTCACATGACAGAACACATCACTGTTGCTTAAGTCATGTTTTATAGTAACTGTAGGAAAGCAGATACGATAGGGCACAGGGAGCTCCCGAGCAGGCAGAATTGAAATCCTGGCTATGCCACTTACCTTGGGCAGCTTACTCAATCTTGCTCAGTTGTAGATTCCTAGTCTGTCAAATGGGAGTCATCTTATTTGTCTGAAGATTCAGCAGAATAGTAGATAGCAAATGCTTGGCATATATAGTAGGTATTCAATTGATGACTGCTTCCTTTACTTCTCCCAAGGGAAATGGTTTGCTGTAACCATTCTAGGGAATTTGTTTCCTCCCTTTCTCTTAAATCACATTACCTTTACTCTTTTTGAACATATTATCTTCAAAATATTGTGATTTTTTTCAACCTACTATGCATACTGTGCGTGTGTGCATGCACGCATGCTAAGTTGCTTCAGTCGTGTCCAACTCTTTGCGATCTCATGGACTGTAGCCCACCGGGCTCCTCTGTCCATGGAATTCTCCAGGCAAGACTATTGGAGTGGATTGCCATTTTCTTCTCCAGGGGATCTTCCTGACCCAGGGATCAAACTTAAGTCTCTTGTATCACCCGCATACTGTATTTCCTAGGTTTTAAAGTCTCTCCTTAAACTTTTATCTGCAAAACACTCTTTATTCTGTGTTTTTCTCTCACACTTAAATTGTTGATGTTGCTACATGAGAGTTAATCTTTTGATCTTTACTTTCAAAGACTTTTCATGGTGTCTTATATATTTGCTACCCAGGACTTTAGCAGAAAAATCAATTACATAGATTGATTAGAATAAAACAAAAGCAGGGATGGCATTTAAAAGTGTGTCAATTCACATTTCTGTTGGGGTTGGGTGTTCCTTAAACATGGACTAATTTTTAAAACATTCTCTGCCTCACTTCAAAATGTTTGGTGACTGGTTTTTGTCTGAATGCATCCAGTAGCAACAGACTTGCATGCTCTTTTGTGACCTGGAAATTCCCAAGTAATCACTTTTGAGTAGCAAATGTTTAGATAAGCTAACAAGTTCTTAGGGAAATAAATCCTTTTATGATTATTTCAGTAGGGATCTGTATGTTTGGTTCTGTATGTCAGTGGAACTACATTCTCAACAGGTGAAAATAAATGCCTGCAGAGCTGGGGTTTAAATGGAGAGAAAGGGATCTGGCACCTATTTTCTAGTGACTATATAAAGACAGGCCAGGGGGCTGACCTCAGGTTGGGTGTGGGTCAGGAGGGCAGGAAGGGGACCTGCTGGTCCTCTTGTTCTCTTTTAACATCTTGTAGGAGCAAAATACATGTCACTTTTTAAAGGAGACCTGGGAAAGGAAGTGTAAGAAATTTAACTTAATACTTTTAATGCATACAATGTATTATCATGAAGTAATGTATAGAACCAGCCGGGAAAATCATATCACCTGTTACCAATAAGATCAACAAATATTTATTACATACCCTTGGGGGTGACACAGGCAGCAGTTGAGTGTATGAACACATAAGGGAGTGCTGGAGGGACCCCCACATGTTTAGATAGATATGTAAGCAGAATCTATTATTACTCGGATTTTTTTTTTTCCTTGTCCTCTTTCCTTTCAATTTCTGCAGTAAAAAGTCTTTAAGCCACCAATACCTTTGTGGAAAAAGGGGAACATTACTCATTAGCTTTTCCCTGCAGGCAAAACCAAGTGCTTCTGTTTCAGCTCTTTACCCCTGATAAAGGTCTAAATCTTTTATCTTGATGGGAGGCAAAGACAAAGACGGCAACCTTAGTTCTAAGAGATTCCTTCCTTCCTTCCTCCCTTCCTTTTTTCCTCCCTTCCTTTTCTGTTTTTCTTGCTCTCTGATGGCACAGCTTCAGTCTTGGTTGTATTCCTCTTTGTCTGAACTTTTCTAATACTCCAGGGTTATCCACAAACCTCATACAATTTCTTTAAAGAGAGACAAATTATATTAATCTCAATTAGAGACCACACATGCCCGCACAGTTTTGCCCACATCAGGATGAAGTTTTGTGTGTGTGTGTTCTTTTTTTTTTTCTAAAAACAAAAAACAAAACAAAAAAAACCCCTAATTTTTTTAACAGGCAAACAGCGGTAGGATCATAGACCCTAGATTTTCTACGTAGTGAACATATAAACTCAGTGGTCAGAAAGGCATGGTCGTTCTACACTCTTCAGATCTTTCCAATTAGAACTTGAAAGCCCATTTCCCTCCCAGAGAAATGCCAGATGCATTCTTCTTTAATGAGCTTAGGACCAAAACTGCAATATGAGCTCCTGCTTCAGGTGGAACACGGATAACAACTTAGAAAGAAAGGAGAATGGGGTCTGGAAGAGGATGTAGATTGAAGGATTACCTTAATTAAATGTAAAAGTAGGATCAGAGAGGCAGAAAGACCTTAGAGAGAAACTAGTTCTGTGGTCTGAGAGACAAAGCCCTATAGCGCAGCTGTTGCCATGTTTGGGAAAAATCAAAGTCAGTCTGGGTGTTTATACATTATTTAAAGAAAATAAGGTGGGCATGACAAACACTCCATAGAATATAGGCAACCCAAGACAAAAGCCTATGGAGGACTAGTAACATCTTAAATGTTTTTAGCTGACTGTATGTTCTAATTCCATGCATTTTATCTACCTCAAACTCACAAATCAAGTTATTCTTTCAAATTATCCCTGATACCACAAGCCCTCTATGTTTTCTGACATCTTAAAAGTTCAGGCCACAGGCAAATAAAAATCTAATTCAAAGTTTAATACAAATGAAAGTACATGGAGCTTCCTAGACCATTTTTTTTAGGGTGTTTCTAAGAGTGACTAAAACTTTAAAATGCTGCAGTTTGGATTAAATAAATTATCGATTAAAACAATGAGATACTATGTAGCTGTAAAAATGAATGGGGAAATCATGTACTGAAATACAAAAAAAAAAAAAAAAATCTCCAAAGTATAATATTAGGAGGAAAAGGTAAGATACAGAACAGTATGCAGAGTGTATGACTTTTGCGTAAAAATAGGTGAGAACAATATATATGTATGTATTTACTCAGATATAAAATCAAAGTATAGGAAGAATACATGAGTAATTAACAACAGTCAATATTTAAGAGCAGAGGGTAACTGGGCTGATTGGGAGTAAGGGTAAGAAGGCATTTTACTATAGACAGCTTTTGTAATATTAGATCCTTGAACTATGTGACTATATTAGCTACAAAATAATACAGTAATACAGTAAATCTATTAAATGGTAGTGAAAATGAAAGTGTTAGTTGCTCAGTTGTGTCTGGCTCTTTGCAGCACCCTGGACTGTAGCCTGCAAGACTCCTTTGTCCACAGAATGAGGATTGCCTTCTCCAGGGGATCTTCCCCATCCGGGATCAAACCCCAGTCTCCTGTATTGCAGGCAGACTCGATACCGTATAAACCACCAGGGAAGCCCATATTAGCTATACATGTATAATTTTAAAGTCCTTTATTATACCAAAAAATGAAACAAAATGCAGTAGTTAGAAGAAAATTGCAGGGTGATGAATGTATAGGGATCTATGTTTTATTTTTAGGCTCTGTCATCTTGTGTCTTGCTAATATCTCAAGGATAAGCTATCAAATACCTAAACAGTTCGACTGGAGATCAGGAAACTTCAAAAAACACAACCACCTGATAATCTTCTTAGAAGCATTTGGGACTGCTCAGTGATCCATGAATGTCAAGGCAAAACTCTGATATGCCTCTTCCAGGTTCCATATAAATCTCTTCATCTAAGGTAAACTTGGGGCCAAATAAGAAATACCTGCGGCCCTTGTTTCATGTTCAAGAGTGTTTTAGAGGCATTATTTCACACATCTTCCCACTAGCTAGTGAACTGCACAGCTTTTCTAATACCTTTTCACAGAGAGGTGAAGGCTCTGAACAATCCAGCCCTGTAACAGTGTGTTCAGTGATAAAGGAGGGTACACATCTGTTTTGATTCCTAGCCATACAGTTCCAGAGATTCACAGACTTTTCCCCAGAACATTCCCCACTCTCTGGTATCATTCTAAGCTCATTTCTTCGGTACTTAGATTCCTTTCTTTTCTTCGGATGGCAAACTTGTCTCTATCTAGTATCTGGGGAATGAATATCATTGGAATTATTAAAAGTACAAGGTGACACAACAAACCACCAATTTGTTGTTTTGATGAAAATATTCTTGTATTTTCAGCAGATGTTGCCTTTATTATACATTCTTTGTTTGGACAAAAAAAAAAATAGAGAAAGAAAGTTCTGATCATTTTTCCTAAGAAACTTAATCTAAAACCAAACAATTTGGCATGTGACTTCTGAACATGTTCCATGTTTCATTTCTAGAGCCCATTTCCCTGGCAACTTCCACTCTCTCCCAGCTGCAGAGGTCAACACAATAGACTTGTCACAGGTTTTAAGTCGGGTAACTACTTTTAATTTGGAGAAATTATTACCCAGAGAGAAAATAGGCTGGTCCTGTACTTCAAAGAAAAAAAATAGAAATCAAGATGCACACAGCCTCCTGAATTGGACTAACTCTTAATGTTGCTGTGGACCTCCTAAGCAGCTGTTCAAATAAGTAGCTGCCCGAGGAAATGTATATTCAAATGCTCTTTGTCATTTGCCTCTCCTAGCTTCACACCTAAAAGCCAGATGCAAGCTCTTCCAGGGCTAACAAATAGATGCCTTCTGGTGGCTCATTATGGTAATTACTGGCCATATATTACTGCCATGTGAAAAAGGCTGTGAGGCAGGCCAGCCCAAGGGCATTTACAAGTGGTTTATTTATGTTGAGCTATTAAGAATCCTCGAGTTATCAGATCAACCACAGCTCTTCGGGTTTTACAAGCAAGTTGTTCCTTAACAATCTGATCCTTCATCTGCTACCTTTGTGCTATGTTTAAGCACCACTTAGGGACCTAACATGCTGCTTAGGAAAGTTACTTTACCTATTTACAAAGAGATTCTCAAGTCCATTGCATCCTGTGCACTTTTTCTGCATGGCTCCTTCCCAATACCACCCACTCTACCTCCCCCATCCCTCCAAAGGCTGTGATGCTGTTCCGCATTCTTTGATCTTCAATTGGCCCACACACTTCTTTGCTGGCCACAAACACCTTCTTGGTGTAAATGAATGTTGATGCAACTGAGCTTTATGGGTTTGGACATCAGGGCTGAATTCAGGTACCTAGGGTCTGAAGCTGATACAAATTTGGGGGAGGCCCTTTTTAACAAAAAGAATGAGACACTTTCTGAATATAAAATTAGATACAAAAATTAATATTTGGAGTGAGAAACAAACTTCAAAATTTAGAAAGTTGGCAAATCTTACAAACATCACAAAATCTACACCACCACCACCACCAAGAACAATAAAGACCTTAAAGTCAGTTGCCTGACTCTTTTCTGAACTTTTTTCTTGTTTTTGGCAGGGGTAGCAGCAGGCTCTTTGATTGCCTCTTCATTAGCCAATAGTTTTATAATTGTTTTATAGTGAAAAAAGAAACTCAAGTCTTTCCTCTAGCAACACTGAAAAATCTTTTATTACTAATATAGTTTAGTGAAGTTTCTTTCAGCTTCATATCTTGTTTTTGGTAATGTCAATCAAATTTTTTAGAATTCTTACTAAATTTAGGGGAAAAAAAGCTTTTTTGTACATGAGCTGTAAGATTTCAGGGTATTTCAAGTTTTATTTTGCAATGACTAATCTTGAATACACTTGAAATATATTCATTAACTAGCTTATATTAGATAATACCATTGAATTTTATCCCCTTCTTAATCAATTACTGCTTTT
>NW_011494706.1:2983962-3000433 GCF_000754665.1 Bison bison bison
GTTTTAATCTCAAAGTTTTTTTTTATATATACTGCTCTTTGTATCAGAATTTCTACTGATGTCATCACTCCTCTTTATTGCATTTAATTTTGTATTCCTTTCATTTTTTTCCCCCTTAACTTTCTTTTAGTTTTTAAATACATTTATAAAGAACAAAGGGCTTCCCTGGTGCTCAGTGGTAAAGAATCTGCCTGGCAATGCAGGAGATGCATTTCTTCAATCCCTGGGTCCTGAAGATCCCCTAGAGAAGGAAATGGCAACCTACTCCAGTATTCTTGCCTAGGAAATCCCATGGACAGAGGAGCCTGGCAGGCTACATAGTCCATAGGGTCGCAAAGAGTCGGACATGGCTTAGCAACTAAACATAACAACGAAGGACAAAAATGGTACCTTTCATAAACATTCACTTCAGGAGTATACTGGAGATAAATTTTCACTTGTTTCATTGAAGCATCCCAAAACATCTTTCCAAATTTGTTTCTCCATGTTAGAATAATTTCACAACTTTAAAAAAAGGCAAACTATTTGAAAGGTGCTATGCAAATAAAAAGCCAGTGAAACTTAAGTCTCATTAAAGTCATGAAGAATCTGCCTTTGGACTTCTGGGCGATGACTCAATAGGTGTAAGTCAACGTGCAGTTGGAGATAAGTCGTGCCTCACTCCTCAGTGCTTCTCTGCTCAGTGCAGCGTGCAACTAAATACATAACTAAAGCTTCAAGCTAACACTGGGGAAGGAGGAGGAGGGATGTCTCTCCCCAGAATTCTCAGGGGTGGGGAATGGAGTGGAAAGAAGCCCTTGGCTGGGAGGCAGGGAAATGAGAAGGAATGACTCGAGAACTGTCCCTCTTTCAGCATGATGTCAGGACCCATAAGCTCATTTACAACCTATTTCTAAGAGCATCTGGTTGTTACAGTTGTATGAATACTTTTCACACAAGAGATAAACCATTCAGCAAATTCTTTTTGGCTGACATTATCTCTTTCATTATAATGGCAAAGTTGGAAATAACCCAAATATTTAAAAGTCAGGTGTTGGTTAAACACATCATTACATATCCATACAACAGATGCATGCAACATGTAAAAATGTTTCATAACAGTATATTTATTGATTTGAAAGTTGGTTATTATATGTTTTTACATGAAACAAGCAATATATAAATGGTAAAAATCCTAGTTTTTCTTAAAAAAAAAAGAATCTTTACATATGTAGTTATGGATGTATATGTATTAAGGTATTGCCAATAGTTGTCCTTGAACAGATGTAATTGTAAGATTTTTGTTTTTATTAAAAATAGTTATTTGTATCATTAAAATTTTACTGATAAGCATTTTTTATTTTGGTAATAAAAAATATTTTTATTGGAAAAAAAGAGAAAATAGTACTGTGACATTGGATTTTAGTCCCTTCAAATAAAATAATGGCCTGAAATTAAAACTTATACATGCAGTTTCAGTATTCATGCTAAAATTTCGTTTCTAAGAGACATTAACCTATTTCTAATAAGGATTACTCTCTAGGACTTACTGTAGCAATATGAGACACGTCAATCTCCCCTATAGCATACTGTGGGATCTGCAAATTTCATTCCTGTAACTGGGGAAAGGCCAGGGTCCCCTAAAACTAGTTCCAAAAGGGGATTATAAGAGAAATGTTTTATACTTAATCAAATTTTTCTAAAATGCATATATATATATTATTTAAAGTATTACCTGGAAAAGACTATGTTTATTCCTTCATATTTAAAATATAGGAAAGTATAGTGGCCCTTCAGAAACTTGGGGTGTACATAGATAAAATGCATTAATCTGAGTTGCCTCAAGCAATATTTATTGTTGTAAATGCAATGTGATCCACCACTTAGAATATGCAAAGCTCAGAACACATTTGTTTCCATAACCTTACTCTATTCTTCCAAGATCCTTGCAAGTTCTCAGTCCTTGGTATGCAAAAGAAACACATGAGGAAACTTGGTAAAACGCAGATCCCAAAACCTCACTCTCAGATATTCTGTTTAAGTAGACCTGAGATCGGACCCAGGAATGAGCAATTTGAACTGGGGCTCATACTTGGAGAAACACCATTTTAAGAAACTGTGCTTCTTTTAATAATGGGGAAATTATAGCAAAGCACAAAAAAAAGTTTGACTTACTTTGAAAGCAGCAACTCACTGGAAAAGACCCTGATGTTGGGAAAGACTGAGGGCAGGAGGAGAAGGGAATGACAGAGATGCAATGGTTGGATGGCATCATTGACTCAGTGGACATGAGTTTGAGCAAACTCCAGGAGATGTGAAGGACAGGGACATCTGATGTGCTGAAGTCCATGGGGTCACAAATAGTCGGACACGACTGAGTGACTGAACAACAACAAAGAAGTAAGTCACTTGACTTACTGTGAGAGGTTCAAAAAAGAGACTACCTAAGGGCTGCAGTCTATGGGGTCGCTAGGAGTCGGACATGACTGAGCGACTTCACTTTCACTTTTCGCTTTCACGCATTGGAGAAGGAAATGGCAACCCACTCCAGTGTTCTTGCCTGGAGAATCCCAGGGACGGGGGAGCCTGGTGGGCTACCATCTCTGGGGTCGCACAGAGTCGGACATGAGTGAAGTGACTTAGCAGCAGCAGCAGCAGCAGCAAGGACTGTAAAGGCTTCCCAGGTGGCTAGTGGGGAAGAAAGTGAAAGTGAAAAAAAAAAGAAAGTGAAAGTGAAGTTGCTCAGTCATGTCCAACTCTTGGGACCCCATGGACTGTAGCCTACAACGCTCCTCCATCCATGGGATTATCCAGGCAAGAGTACCTGAGTGGGTTGCCATTTCCTTCTCCAGAGGATCTTCCCAACCCAGGGATCGAACCTGGGTCTCCCGCATTGTAAGCAGACGCTTTACCATCTGAGCCACCAGGGAACCCGCTTGCTAATGCAGGAGACATAAAAGATGCAGGTTGGATCCGTGGGTTGGAAGATCCCCTGGTGAAAGAAGTGGCTACTCACTCTAGTATTCTTGCTTGGAGAATCCCCATGGACAGAGGAACTATGTAGTCCATAGGGTCGCAGAGTCAGACACAACTGAAGCAACTTAGGAGGCACGCACAAGGACTGTGATGTGTGAGACAGAAATGAGAAACATTGCTTATGCTCCTGAATCTTTCTCTATCTCTCCTTTACCAGCTGACCAGCATGCCCCCTGAGCTACAAAACATGAACCCTTTGACCAAATTATTCAATGCCTCAATACTAGCCCTCTGCAGTTAATGAAACCACACTGTGTGGGGGGGAAAAAAAACAACAAATCTTTTTCCCTCGGAGTAGCTTGAAACCCTGTTAAGATAATGACTTGGGCCTCACTTAAAAACCTGCCACGTCTAACCCTCTCAATCGACACAGATCGCTGCTGAGTGCATGCGCTTTGTCTCTGCTGGTGCTAATGGTTTTCTACCTTCTGCTCTAGACACGTGACAGCCCAGTGTCACAGTGATGCTGAAAAATGCCTTCTCCATGCCCAGGAAGAAGCTGTATAAATATTCTCAATAAATAAATAACAGTTGTCATTTTCAAAATATGACAATCTCCAGCTGCCTGTGCTTAAAGTGAGCGATGTGTCATTTATCCTAATAGATATGAACGCGTGTATTGTACATACCAGTGAGTCACCTAATTCTTATTCACTCCAGCCTTGGTCTCAGTTGGGGGCAAGTGCCTCTAACAGGGTATAGCTGGATCAAATCACAAGCTGAAAAATCTTGGTCAATTATAGAAGCCTGAGGCTAAGGAGGGTTTTCAGACCTCCTAGACCCCTCCTCTTCCCAGGCTTACGCAAGATGCCAGTCAACCTCCCGGCTGTGGAATTTCTGGGACTCTTTCTCCCCCTGTAATTTAATGTGACTCAGTTGTTCTCTGTCCTGATAATACAAGTGGTGAGAAAGTCGCCTAATCCTACGCATACCCTCTTATCAGCACCTCTTTATTTCCCTCTTTAAAGGCTCAACATGTTTTGATTTACAATCCACACCAAGATAACTACAGGTGCCCTTTCTAAAAAGCAAGGTTAACTCACCTGAGATGAATTCTTTTATTGCAAACAAAAGCAGCACATGAGCAGGAAATACAATTAATACAGGTGCTTCCCTGAAACTTAGCAAATGCCTGTTGTATTGAAAGGAGAAAAATCGTCACCATGGCCTGGAGGGTCCTTTCAGGCTGTCTCAGTGAAGGAAGGATTTGAATTAAAATGGCATTTAAAGGGAAAAGGAGAAGGCCCAAGAAAGCTGTAAATTGTTTATTTGGGGTGAGGAAGGTGTTGAGCAAAACTGACCCCAGCATCAGCATTTTGAGGTGAAATCAACGAAATAACACCCCGTGAAATCTTGTCAGTTTTGTATGGGTGCATGTTCTGAGCTATATTCTTGCTGAATAACTTTTTCAGTACTCTGGTTAAGGCAACCTTTGTAGAATCTGTCATTTGAGTCTCCTTGAAAATATATAATGCATATATTAACTCTGGGAAAGCATTTTGAATTCTGTTAGATGGAGGCTGATGTGCTAACTTGATCTTCAGTTTGTGTGAGGTTCAGAGTTCACTGTTCTGGCAGTTGACAGTTCTTTATTTTAAACTTCAGCAGTTAATTGAAAGTCTTTTATCATGAAGTATAGGTAATTCTTTTTAGGTGGTGGTAAAGATGTTTGCTGTTCATGTTAAGAAATGATCAGAAAGGGAATCAAGCAAAATAAATGCCGCGGTCCTATCAGATAGCTTAATTTTATAAATCTTGTATAGTTAAAAAGAAAATTATGATATTAAAAAACCCCCATGAAAAACAAATGGGGAAACGGTAGACTTAACAAGAACCCCTGACAAATAGTTACAATTAAATTGCCATTCTATTTTTAAAAATCTTGATCACTTCTCTAAACAAGTAATGTGTCTTCTTTTAACTCCTGGTTCTGATATTCATTTAGTGTGGATAGTTTCATCAAGTAAAGTCCTACTTTTCAGCTCTGGCCAGGGTACTTTCTAATATTAATTGACTTTGGAGGGCACATTCCTGTGTTTGCAATCTGGACCCTCCCTCTGACAATCTCCTCCTTCCCCAGGGCATCCACAAACAGGGTTTCAACAAATGCTTTTGGCATCTCACACTTCCTCAATGGCAGAATCTACCTGCTCTTGGAACGACAAGATGACAAGATTGCATGCTCAATTACACCTGCTCCTCTTTTTAAGTAATTGCCTTAGATCTTGACAAATTATGTGCTAGTTTTCTCAAGCACTCTAATTTAAATTAGAATGAAGTACCAGACTTTTATTAATTATTGAATCCTGATTGTCTGAAGCAATGTCATTTTGTTTTCTAGAATTTTACTATCATTCATGACCCAGTTAGAAACAGCTAAAAATTCCTGCTACTTTGGACCCCTTCCACATATACTGTGTATGAAACTAGTTTCCTGTATCTGGATTTTTAAGTAACAAAAAAAAGTGCTAGTTTATGGAGTTTTCTATGACCTGTGGAAATAACAGTATAGAACCAAATTTAGCAAATTAGAATTCAACATCCCTAGTCAAATCTGAATTTCAGATAAATAATGAATCATTTTTTAATGTATGTCCCATGCAATATTTGGGATTTAATTATACTTTGAAAATTACTTGTTTATCTGAAACTCAAACTTAACCAGGTGTCCTGCGTTTTACCTGGCAATCAAGAGTTGAGTAAAACCAAAATGATTTATATATGTATGTTTTCTATGAATCACATTTTATTGGGAGCAAAGGAATGAATTATATTTCAAGTTTGGTATTGGTAAAATATGGGAAGATCGATTTAAATAATAGGTAAGAATACTATTGACAAGAAATATTAACCTGAGTGTCTTCATGACTTTTTTCACATTCTAATAAAATATAAAATTTCTCCCTGTTTAGGAAATTCCATTTTATGCCTTAATTTGCATTTGTTATTTTTCTTCATGACCCTCTGAGAAACTTTCCATTACTCAAGTCATCAGCATTCATTTAAAACTGGTAAAGCCTTACAAGAACAGCAAATGGAGGAATAGAAGTCTGATTAAAATTAGCTTATTTCAAGGAAGAAGGAACTCTGCTTTAAATTAACTGTCATAAGCAAAATATTAGGAAACAGATACTTCAGGTATCTTTCAGATTCCAAAAAAAATGTAATAAAGACAATTTTCTTTTCAAAATCATGATTATAGTAGTGGAATGTTCTAATTTTTTTTGTACTTTATTTTAATTAAAAAATTTTTTTTTAATTTTTATTTTTGATGGCTCATGATTTTAGCAAAATGGTCACAAAATCAATTGAATGTGAGCTTCATGAATTCCTTATGGTTTCTTTCCTCACAAATTAAATACTATAAGCCAAATAAAAATATTCACTAATAAAGTTAAGGAATGTGCTATAAATTATTTTCAGTAATATTAGAATTTTACATATTTCAAGGTTTCTAATGTATGCTATTATCCACCCTGTGTATGAATTGGAATATGTCAAATCTTAAAATTACTTTTATTTTTCTTAATGTTATCTTTCCCCTCAGTCTAGTATTAATAATTCCCACTTTCCTTCCTTACTCCTAAAATAAATAGAGTTCAAAATGGAAAGAGAAAGCTTGGTATTTCTATTATTATAAGGAAATGGACTTTTATTATCAAATAATATACCTATCTTGTTTAGTCTAATCTTGTTATTATAATTCAACTTCCCCAAATGAAATGACTCTTTTTAATTGACTTGATGAAATGGAAGCCAATTACAAGTGTTTCTTTTTGGTGCTTTAAGGGGTGAAGTTTTTAGTTCACATGACAAAATATAGGTACTAGATATACTGGTATAAATGTTTCCTCTAACTTTTTTTATCTAGCTTCCCACAATGTTTAATGTTACATGTTTATTGTCTCCTCAGTGTCTGTAGGAAAATGTCAAATTTATCATGCAAGATTCTAATATAAGTAAATATGTATTGTTGTTGCTGTTACTGAGTCAGTCGTGTCCCCATGGACTGCAGCATACAAGGCTTCCCTGTCCTTCACCATCTCCTGGAGCTTTCTCAAACTCATGTCCACTGAGTCAGTGATGCCATTCAACCATCTTGTCCTCTGTCATCCCCTTCGCCCCCTGCCTTCAATCTTTCCCAGCATCAGGGTCTTTTCTAATGAGTCAGCTCTTTGCATCAGGCGGCCAAAGTATTGGAGCTTCAGCTTCAGCATCAGTCCTTCTAATGAATATTCAGGATTGATTTCTTTTAGAATTGACTGGTTTGGTCTCCTTGGAGTCCAAGGGATTCTCAAGAGTCTTCTCCAACACCACAGTTCAAAAGCATCAATTCTTCAGTGTTTAGCCTTTATTGTCCAACTTGCAGCCATGAAATTAAAAGACATTTACTCCTTGGAAGGAAAGTTATGACCAACCTAGATAGCATATTCAAAAGCAGAGACATTACTTTGCCAACAAAGGTCCGTCTAGTCAAGGCTATGGTTTTTCCAGTGGTCATGTATGGATGTGAGAGTTGGACTGTGAAGAAAGCTGAGTGCTGAAGAATTGATGGTTTTGAAATGTGGTGTTGGAGAAGACTCTTGAGAGTCCCTTGGACTGCAAGGAGATCCAACCAGTCCATTCTGAAGAAGATCAGCCCTGGGATTTCTTTGGAAGGTATGATGCTAAAGCTGAAACTCCAGTACTTTGGCCACCTCATGGGAAGAGTTGACTCATTGGAAAAGACTCTGATGCTGGGAGGGGTTGGGGGCAGGAGGAGAAGGGGACGACAGAGGATGAGATGGCTGGATGGCATCACCGACTCGATGGACGTGAGTTTGAGTGAACTCCGGGAGCTGGTGATGGACAGGGAGGCCTGGCATGCTGCGATTCATGGGGTCGCGAAGAGTCAGACACGACTGAGCGACTGAACTGAACTGATTGTCCAACTCTCACATCCATAATCTAACATACATAAAGGATCTGTTAATTTATCATACGCTATCCAGTTCTCTTGTTTTATCAACACCAGGTAAATAGCATCAGTTGCTTTAAAAGAGTTCAGAATGTCATTTTTCTGGGGAAAAAGGTCTTGGTTCTAAAGCAATAGCAAAAAAGAGCCAGAAAAAGTCCCAGTTGCAATGTGAGGACAGATCTCTCTGGACCAACCAGAAACAAGGTGTACTACACTCAGTGCTTGTGAAGGCTGAGGATTCAAGCCCATTCTTGATAAAGCTGCCACTCCGAGAGAGATTCCCAAAAAGGGAGAAAAAAGGAATAAGAAATACAAAGAAATAAAAGCTCAGAGAAGACAGTGGAATACAAGGATAGTAATGGATCAGAAGCAGTGAGGGCACAAAATTAAGACTTCTCTGGGAGAAAATAACAAAAGCATAATTCAGAATAGAGGGAAGGTGTTATTTCTCTAGCAAAATTCTATGGAAATTAGTGTCCAAAAGTATAAAAGGTGTGCCATGAAAGGGGGTGGGGAATTTTCCATGACTGAATTTGCTTGGGAAATGTATATATTCCTACTTGAAGATATACAGCACATAACTGAATACTAAAATTTCTGAGAGGTCCTGTGGCTAAAAGCTTAAATTTTATAAATATATATACATGTTGCGGCACCCGACTCCAGTACTCTTGCCTGGAAAATCCCATGGATGGAGGAGCCTGGTAGACTGCAGTCCATGGGGTCACAAAGAGTTGGACAGGACTGAGTGACTTCACTTTCACTTTTCACTTTCATGCATTGGAGAAGGAAATGGCAACCCACTCCAGCGTTCTTGCCTGGAGAATCCCAGGGATGGGGGAGCCTGGTGGGCTGCCGTCTATGGGGTCGCACAGAGTCAGACAGGCACAGAGTCAGACAGGACTGAAGCAACTTAGCAGCAGTTGCAGCAGCATACGTGTTTCAAGGAGATCCAACCAGTCCATCCTAATGGAGGTCTGTCCTGGGTGCTCATTGGAAGGACTGATGCTGAAGCTGAAACTCCAATACTTTGGCCACCTCATGCGAAGAGTTGACTTACTGGAAAAGACCCTGATGCTGGGAGGGATTGGGGGCAGGAGGAGAAGGGGACGACAGAGGATGAGATGGTTGGATGGCATCACCAATTTGATGGACATGAGTTTGAGTGAACTCTGGGAGTTGGTGATGGACACGGAGGCCTGGCATGCTGTGATTCGTGGAGTCGCAAAGATTCGGACACAACTGAGCGACTGAACTGAATACATGTTAAATATTGATAAATATTAACAAACAATATTGGTATTAATATGTGGTATTAATGCAACTTATATACCTATGGGATTATTTTTTCAGACCCTCTAGTAACATTTTCTATCCTATGAGTGGATGAAGCAATGAACTCTAGTGTGTGCAGTGAGTGCTAAGTTGTTTCAACTGCCTCCAACTCTGTGCGACCCTATGAACTGCAGCCCTCCAGGTTCCTCTGTCCATGGAGTTCTCCAGACAAGAATACTGGAGTGGGTTGCCGTGCTCTCCTCTGGGGGATCTTCTCAACCCAGGGATCGAACCTGTGTTCTCATGTCTCCTGCATTGGCAGGCGGATTCTTTACCCCAGAACCACCTGGGAAGCCCAATGAACTCTAGTATTCTGCAGTTATTGGTTACTTGGAAACTTAGATCTGGATACTGTTTACACCTTGATGGTATCTGAAGGCTTCACTTTATCACATCCATGACGTCGAATTGAGAGTGTGTGTCTGTGTGTGTGTGTGCTTAGTCGCTTGGTCATGTCCGACTCTTTGGGACCCCAGTGTTCATGGCATTCTCCAGGCAAGAATACTGGTGTGGGTAGCCATTCCCTTCTCCAGGGGATCTTCCCAACCCAGGGGTCAAACCCAGCTCTCCTGCATTGCAGGCACATTCTTTACCGTCTGAGATACCAGGGAAGCCCATGAATTGAGAATCCCTGGGTTCAAATCCTAGGACTTCTACTTCCTTCAGCAGGGTCCTTGACTTCTTTAAGCCTCAATTTCCTTCTCTGTCAAACAGGAAAGAACTAACAATGAATACAGGATGTATTTCATAGCTTATTGAGGGAATCAGATGAGATATTCCTTATAAAATATATAACGTAATGCTCAGCACATGGTAAACAAAAAATGTAATTTTTTGAAGTGTAGTTGATTTAGAATGTTGTGTTACCTTCAGGTGGACAGCATAGTGATCCAGATTCCTTTTCAGATTATTTTCCACAATGGGTTATTACATGATACTGAATATACATTAAGTGGGCTATACAGTAGGACTTTGTTATTTATCTATTTTATATATAGTGGTATATATCTGTTAATCCCAAACTCCTAATTTATCCCTCCCTTAACTCTTTTCCCCTTTGGTAACCATATTTTTGTTTTCTATGTCTGTGAGTTTGTTTCTGTTTTGTAAATAAGTTCATTTGTATCACTTTTTTTTTTTTTTTAGATTCCACATATCATTCCACATACGATAGCGGCCTTACTGTCTCTGATTTATCACTAAGTGTGATAACCTATGGGTCCATTCATGTTGCTGCAAATGGCCTTATTTCCTTTAGGAAACAAAAAATCTTAGTAATATAAATCCTGTGCTTGCATCTCCTCCTCTGTGAGTTCTCTGAGCACGATTTGTATCTGGCTGTGGAAGTGAAAGTCGCTCAGTTGTGTCCGACTCTTTGTGACCCCACAGACTATACAGTCCATGGAATTCTCCAGGCCAGGATACTGAAGTGGGTGGCCTTTTCCCTTCTCCAGGGGATCTTCCCAACCCAGAGATCTACTCAAATGTTTTTTTGGAGATTAGAGCTTAAATGAATTATGAATATCTAGCCAAGCAACATGGTACCTAGGCTTTGGCCAAATGAAATATGACTTTAGCGGTCTCATGGTGAATAGAGAGGATTTAGTGAGATTATATGCATAAAGGGTTAATGATTCGATAGGCAGCAGCAGGGTTTTTAACTAACTGTGGCAAAGATGAACTAACTAAATTAGATAATTTATATTATCGAACATAAATGTGATAAGTAGGGTTTCTTCGCCCCTAACATTGCTCTGTTCACAGTCTTTGCTGAGACATGTATGGGCTCTTGGATTTGTGTACCTGTGAACTCAGGTGGGAAGAATCCTTCTTACACTGGCAGTTGGCATTTTGAAAAAAAGATGAAACCACTGGGAGAGGTGGTGAACCCTCAGAATGAGGATCAGAAGGCCAAGCCTGCATTGCATTTTACCCAGGGTTACAGAAAAATCCCTGCCTTCATCCTTTTTAAAATGGAGAGGTGAGGAAATAGATTAAAAAAAAAACAAAAACCTTTTATTTAGAAATATTTGGATTGGTCAGAAAGTTCATTCATGTTTTTCTGTAAGATCTTACAGAAATAATAATTATAGATACACAGGATGTTTCTGGGATGAAACAGAGAAATCCTGTATACCTGTAAGCAATTTCCCCCACTGGTTACATTTTAGGTAACAGTACTGTGATATCAAAAACAGGAAACTGAAATTGGTATAAAGGATGTGTATAGCTCTGCATCATTTTGTCACGTTCACCTCCACAATCAAGATAGGGAACTTGAGATTTTATTTTATCCAACTTTTCCTTTTTAAGAGGCAAAATAAAAACAGTTCACATTAGTATGTGTTAACTTTTGTACTTATATTTCAACTTTCACAACTAGAAGTAGACAATAGCAAAAAAGTAGTTATTTTTGAGGGTTTTGATATCACAGTTCAGGGTTTTCATAGGATTCTGAACATTTATGGTTGCAATGTTCTTCCCCTTTCCTCTTTCTAAATCTGGTCATCATATGTAAATACTTTGGGAAGTAACTACATTCTAATTCAGTTCTCCTTTGTCATCATTTGTGATTGCATTGGGGAAATGTATGTGTTTCACAGAAAGCAAAAAGTGCTGAAGAAAGAACCAAATGGTGAAACCGATCCCATTTTAAAAGGCCATAAACAAGCTTACAGCAGTAAGTGGTGACATGAATAAATTGCTTTTGCAAGAAAATTCAGACTTAATGTCATTACTAAGCCACAGCTGAAAGGCATAACTGTATTTCAACTGGTAGCAATGACTGGGAGGAGGCAATGGCACCCCACTCCAGTACTCTTGCCTGGAAAATCCCATGGACGGAGGAGCCTGGTAGGCTGCAGTCCATGGGGTCGCGAAGAGTCAGATATGACTGAGCAACTTCACTTTTACTTTTCACTTTCATGCACTGGAGAAGGAAATGGCAACCCACTCCAGTGTTCTTGCCTGGAGAATCCCAGGGATGGCAGAGCCTGGTGGGCTGCCATCTATGAGGTCGCACAGAGTCGGATACGACTGAAGTGACTTAGCAGCAGCAGCAGCAATGACTAACACCACTGGGCTAGAAATGATCTAATGATGGCATTATAATGACTTTTCTTATTTTTAAAAAAATGAAGGAAGCTTAGAATTTCATCCTAGTAGTTGAGGAAGTAAAAGTTCAATGATAATATAACTGATTTTATCCTATATTCTTTGCCATGGCTTTGCCATGTTCTCCTCTGGCCTTTAATATTAAGACAGATATGTCAAAATTTGAGACCAATTCTCACAGTTTTGTATGACTGTGGCTCCTAGCTTGTTAAAAGGCATACCCATGACATTCATAGTTCAACAAATTGATCTCCAGACTGAAGAACACTATTATGACCAATAATTTTATCCATAAAACAAGTACTTCAGACTAAGTGGGTGGGCACCTGTAGTCACTAACCACACCAGCCAAGAGGCTGGTTCTGGCACTGCACTTAGCATTAATTAGCAATATTTCCCTGAGTGTGTTTCATTAAGTAGAATAGTCTTCTAAGATGCTTTATGGAAAAAATTCCATTTTTTACATCACAACCAAGACGTGGTTGTTTTCAGTAGATTTTTCTACATGTTTACCAATGTCTATCCTTAGTATTTGCATCTCAGCCCTTCATTTTGGAATCATTTGTGTGTGTGTGTCTCAAAATTTTAGAAATTTCTTTAGAAGAGAGATCTTTAAGTTTGTAAGATGTGCTAATTTGACACTGGAAGATGTTTCACTCTGTGACTCCAGGTTGACAATTGAAAACTCTTAGCAGTTTGAAGATATCCCCATCTTCTGATGGTCTCAACTAAATTATCATTCTGCTTAAGTTATCTGGGTTTTGTTTGTATTTTACTCTCTAGCTTCTTTTAAGAACTTCTCTTTGTCTTTGGCAAACTGAACTTTCATTGTGTATTTAGGTGTCTTCTTTTTCCCTCTAGCTTCTTTGGGATTTGAGTTTCATTGGGATTGTGAATCAGAGGGTTTGTGTTTTTGTCATTCTGCAGAATTCTCAGCCAATATTATTAAAACAAAATTTTTTTTTAATTGGGGTATAGTTGATTTACAATGTTAGCTTTAGGTTACAGCAAAGTAAATCAGTTATATATATACATTTATCCACTCTTTTTTCTCAGATTCTTATCCCATATAGGCCATTACAGAATACTGAATAGAGTTCTCTGCTATAGAGTAGGTTCTTACTAGTTATCTACTTTATATATATTAGTTTCTATATGTCAATCCCAATCTCCTAATTGCCAGTGTCTTGAATGTTGTCTTTCCTTAATTCTGTTATTTTCCTCAAGAAGCCTGATTAGGCGTTTGTTAGACCTCCTTACTCTGCCTTCCGTGTTCACTGATTTTATCTTCACTATTTTCAATCAGCTGTTAGAATCCAATCTGTTTAGTCCGCTGAGTTTCTAATTTGACTTCCAAAAGCTCTTTGGAACTTTTTTTTTAAATCTTACCTGGTCATTTTTCATAGTCTTTTGTTTCTTAGTTATACTTGAGTCTCGTATTTCTTTAAGGATTTCAAACATACCTATTTTATATTCTGTATGTAATAATTTCAAAGTCCAGTGGTCTTAGTGAGTTTAATATATAGTGGGTTGTTTTTTTTTTCCTTTCTATTGACTTTTGCTCATGGTGGTTTATTTCCTCACTTAATATATTTTTCATGAACGTATGTTCTTTGGAATTTTGGCCATAGGAACATTTTGAGACTCAAGTTTAAAGTGTTTTCCTTTATATATGATTTATTTTTGTTTCTGACAGTCACCTAAGGGCATTGCCTAGCCAGGACTAGTTCAAATTAAATTCTTAGCTCTGGGTTTTTCAGGTCACTGAATTCTTTGAAATCCATTCCCAAACCCTTGTAAAGACTTGCTTATGGTTTAAATTCTCAGGGAAAAAATTTCCCAAACCCCTTTATCCAGAACCAAGTCTAAGATAGCAAAACATTTCTTTCCCTCTGCTGGTTGTTTTGTGTCTCAGTTAATTAAACACATCACTAATTAATTACAATGTAATAAAACAATATCTTTACCTTTTCATCAAAAAGGTCACTGTGGGAGGTTCTGGATTCATGTAGGAGTCTCTCCACCAAAACTTATTCTTTAGCTTTCAATCCCTAACCTGAAGTAACCCATTAAAGCTCCAGGCCATCATCAAATACTGGATGCTCTTGCAGTTGCTTCCAATGATAGTGTGATGTATACTCTATAGGGATAAATTTTCTCATGGTTGGGGCACAATTTCTTGCCAGTTTAGTTATTCACTTAAGGGCTAAAGAGTGCATCCAACATTTCTAATTGTTCTGTACTAGAGACAGTTTTTTTGTACTATCTTTCATAATAGTTTATTTGCCACATTACTTGAAACAGAATTCAGAATATCATTTAAAGATGTAAAGAAAACTATTAGAAGAACTAAAAGTGATAATCGACTAGTGGAAAGAGAAGTATGAAGAACTGAGATATATATCAAAAGCCTCATTGTAATGTGGCTTATTGTAAAAGAAACATTTCAATTTTATTCCCTCCAAACCCCTGCCAAAAATGATTTATTCAATAACTAATGATGACAATTGCCTGGCCTTCTGGAAAATAATAAATTTATTCCTACCCCAGGCTTATACCAAAATGAAATCCATTAGGATCAGAGATTTAGCTTCACAAAAGGGAACTCTAAAGTTAGTAAGGAAATTATATGAGAATTTAAAAATTAACCTTGGAATGAGATGAGCATTTTTAAATATGACACAAAATGGAGTCATGAAAGATGATGAATATGTGTACATAAAAATTAAACATTCCTGCCTTAGAATCTTATAAATAAAATCGATGACAAGCTGGGAAGAATATTTGTAGCATACTATATATAATAAAGGGCTATGTTTTAAAATATATTAAGTGTTCTTAGGAGTCAATTAGAAAAAAATTTTAAAACCAAGAGGAAAATGAGGAGAGAACATTAGTAGCCAGTATATAGAAAAGTAAATTCAAACAGTTTTAATTGAATTAAGATATGTCCAGTTTTATCAAAAGAAATGTTTATTAAAATAATAATATATCATTTTATACCTATCAGATTGAGTTATACTAAAATATGTATGCCTGTATGCTTGTATGCATATATGAATTCTCTGGAGTGAATCATCTCAAGATATTAAGAGAATTTGCCTCTATGGAGGGCAACCAGGGGCCAAAGTGAGATGAACACATACTTTTATTATAGCACACTGTATTGTATGTTTAAATTTTTACCATGTGTGTAATCAGATCAGATCAGTCGCTCAGTCGTGTCCGACTCTTTGCGACCCCATGAACTGCAGCACACCAGGCCTCCCTGTCCATCACCAAATCCCGGAGTTCACTGAGACTCACGTCCATCGAGTCAGTGATGCCATCCAGCCATCTCATCCTCTCTCGTCCCCTTCTCCTCCTGCCCCCAATCCCTCCCAGCATCAGAGTCTTTTCCAATGAGTCAACTCTTCGCATGAGGTGGCCAAAGTACTGGAGTTTCAGCTTTAGCATCATTCCTTCCAAAGACATCCCAGGGCTGATCTCCTTCAGAATGGACTGGTTGGATCTCCTTGCAGTCCAAGGGACTCTCAAGAGTCTTCTCCAACACCACAGTTCAAAGGCATCAATTCTTCGGCGCTCAGCTTTCTTCACAGTCCAACTCTCACATCCATACATGACCACTGGAAAAACCATAGCCTTGACTAGACGAACCTTTGTTGGCAAAGTAATGTCTCTGCTTTTGAATATGCTATCTAGGTTGGTCATAACTTTCCTTCCAAGGAGTAAGCGTCTTTCAATTTCATGGCTGCAGTCACCATCTGTAGTGATTTTGGAGCCTAGAAAAATAAAGTCTGACACTGTTTCCACTGTTTCCCCATCTATTTCCCATGAAGTGGTGGGACTGGATGCCATAATCTTCGTTTTCTGAATGTTGAGCTTTAAGCCAACTTTTTCCCTCTCCACTTTCACTTTCATCAAGAGGCTTTTGAGTTCCTCTTCACTTTCTGCCATAAGGATGGTGTCATCTGCATATCTGAGGCTATTGATAATTCTCCCGGCAATCTTGATTCCAGTTTGTGTTTCTTCCAGTCCAGCGTTTCTCAT
>NW_011494706.1:3000978-3004767 GCF_000754665.1 Bison bison bison
TTGGAACTCTGCATTCAGATGTTTATATCTTTCCTTTTCTCCTTTGCTTTTCGCTTCTCTTCTTTTCAGTTATTTGTAAGGCCTCCCCAGACAGCCATTTTGCTTTTTTGCATTTCTTTTCTATGGGAATGGTCTTGATCCCTGTCTCCTGTACAATGTCACGAACCTCATTCCATAGTTCATCAGGCACTCTATCTATCAGATCTAGGCCCTTAAATCTATTTCTCACTTCCACTGTATAATCATAAGGGATTTGATTTAGGTCATACCTGAATGGTCTAGTGGTTTTCCCTACTTTCTTCAATTTAAGTCTGAATTTGGCAATAAGGACTTCATGGTCTGAGCCACAGTCAGCTCCTGGTCTTGTTTTTGCTGACTGTATAGAGCTTCTCCATCTTTGGCTGCAAAGAATATAATCAATCTGATTTTGCTGTTGACCATCTGGTGATGTCCATGTATAGAGTCTTCTCTTGTGTTGTTGGAAGAGGGTGTTTGTTATGACCAGTGCATTTTCTTGGCAAAACTCTATTAGTCTTTGCCCTGCTTCATTCCGTATTCCAAGGCCAAATTTGCCTGTTACTCTAGGTGTTTCTTGACTTCCTACTTTTGCATTCCAGTCCCCTATAGTGAAAAGGACATCTTTTTTGGGTGTTAGTTCTAAAAGGTCTTGTACGTCTTCATAGAACCATTGAACTTCAGCTTCTTCAGCATTACTGGTGGGGGCATAGACTTGGATTATTGTGATATTGAATGGTTTGCCTTGGAAACGAACAGAGATCATTCTGTCGTTTTTGAGATTGCATCCAAGTCCTGCATTTCGAACTCTTTTGTTGACCATGATGGCCACTCCATTTCTTCCGAGGGATTCCTGCCCGCAGTAGTAGATATAATGGTCATCATTAAATTCACTCGTTCCAGTCCATTTCAGTTCGCTGATTGCTAGAATGTCGACATTCACTCTTGCCATCTCTTGTTTGACCACTTCCAATTTGCCTTGATTCATGGACCTGACATTCCAGGTTCCTATGCAATATTGCTCTTACAGCATCGGACCTTGCTTCTATCACCAGTCACATCCGCAGCTGGGTATTGTTTTTGCTTTGGCTCCATCCCTTCATTCTTTCTGGAGTTATTTCTCCACTGATCTCCAGTAGTATATGGGGCACCTACTGACCTGGGGAGTTTCTCTTTCAGTATCCTATCATTTTGCCTTTTCATACTGTTCATGGGGTTCTCAAGGCAAGAATACTGAAGTGGTTTACCATTCCCTTCTCCAGTGGACCACATTCTGTCAAATCTCTCCACCATGACCCACCCATCTTGGGTTGCCCCATGGGCATGGCTTAGTTTCATAGAGTTAGACAAGGCTGTGGTCCTAGTGTGATTAGATTGACTAGTGTGTATTACTTTTATTTTTTTTAATATAAATTTATTTATTTTAATTGGAGGCTAATTACTTTACAATATTGTCTTGGTTTTGCCATACATCAACATGAATCCACCACAGGTGTACACATGTTCCCCATTTTGAACCCCCCTGCCCACCTTCCCCCCCATACCATCCCTCTGGGTCATCCCAGTGCACCAGCCCCAAGCATCCTGTATCCTGCATTGAACCTGAACTGGCGATTCATTTAACATATGATATTATACAGGTTTCAATGCCATTCTCCCAAATCATCCCACCCTTGCCCTCTCCCACAGAGTCCAAAAGACTGTTCTATACATCTGTGTCGCTTTGCTGTCTCACAGGGTTATTGTTACCATCTTTTTAAATTCTATATATATGCGTTAGTATACTGTATTGGTGTTTTTCTTTCTGGCTTACTTCACTCTGTATAATAGGCTCCAGTTTCATCCACCTCATTAGAACTGATTCAAATGTATTCTTTTTAATGGCTGCGTAATACTCCATTGTGTATATGTATCACAGCTTTCTTATCCATTCATTTGCTGATGGACAAAGAGGTTGCTTCCATGTCCTGGCTATTATAAACAGTGCTGTGATGAACATTGGAGTACACGTGTCTCTTTCCATTCTGGTTTCTTTGGTGTGTATGCCCAGTAGTGGGATGCTGGGTTGTATGGCAGCTCTATTTCCAGTTTTTTAAGGAATCTCCATGCTGTTCTCCATAGTGGCTGTACTAGTTTGCATTCCCACCAACAGTGTAAGAGGGTTCCCTTTTCTCCACACCCTCTCCAGCATTTATTGCGTGTAGACTTTTGGATAGCAGCCATTCTGACTGGCGTGAAATGGTACCTCATTGTGGTTTTGATTTGCATTTCTCTGATAATGAGTGATGTTGAGCATCTTTTCATGTGTTTGTTAGCCATCTGTATGTCTTCTTTGGAGAAATGTCTGTTTAGTTCTTTGGCCCGTTTTTTGATTGGGTCATTTATTTTTCTGGAATTGAGCTGTGTGAGCTGCTTATATATTTTTTAGATTAATTCTTAGTGCGTTGCTTGGTTTGCTATTATTTTCTCCCATTTTGAAGGCTGTCTTTTCACCTTGCTTATAGTTTCCTTTGTTGTGCAGAAGTTTTTTTAGTTTAATTAGGTCCCACTTGTTTATTTTTGCTTTTATTTCCAATATTCTGGGAGGTGGGTCATAGAGGATCCTGCTGTGATGTATGTTGGAGAGTGTTTTGCCTATGTTCTCCTCTAGGAGTTTTATAGTTTCTAGTCTTACGTTTAGATCTTTATTTTTATTTTTTATTTTTTTTTACGTTTAGATCTTTAATCCATTTTGAGTTTATTTTTGTGTATGGTGTTAGAAAGTGTTCTAGTTTCATTCTTTTACAAGTGGTTGACCAGTTTTCCCAGCACCACTTGTTAAAGAGATTGTCTTTTCTCCATTGTATATTCTTGCCTCCTTTGTCAAAGATAAGGTGTCCAACGGTACATGGATTTATCTCTGGGCTTTCTATCTTTTTCCATTGATTTATATTTCTGTCTTTGTGCCAGTACCATACTGTCTTGATGACTGTGGCTTTGTAGTAGAGCCTGAAGTCAGGCAGGTTGATTCCTCCATTTCCATTCTTCTTTCTCAAGATTGCTTTGGCTATTTAAGGTTTTTTTTATTTCCATGCAAATTGTGAAATTATTTGTTCTAGCTCTGTGAAAAATACTGTTGGTAGCTTGATAGGGATTGCATTGAATCTATAGATTGGTTTGGGTAGTATACTCATTTTCACTATTGATTCTTCCAATGAATGAACACTGTATATTTCTCCATTTATTAGTGTTCTCTTTGATTTCTTTCACCAGTGTTTTATAGTTTTCTATATATAGGTCTTTTGTTTCTTTGGGTAGATATATTCCTAAGTATTTTATTCTTTTTTGTTGCAATGGTGAATGGAATTGTTTCCTTAATTTCTCTTACTATTTTCTCATTATTAGTGTATAGGAATGCGAGGGATTTCTGTGTGTTGACTGTATATTCTGCAAATTTACTATATTCATTGATTAGCTCTAGTAATTTTCTGGTGGAGTCTTTAGGGTTTTCTATGTAGAGGATCATGTCATCTGCAAACAGTGAGAGTTTTACTACTTCTTTTTCAATTTGGATTCCTTTTATATCTTTTTCTGCTCTGATTGCTGTGGCCAAAACTCCCAAAACTATGTTGAATAGTAATGGTGAAAGTGGGCACCCTTGTCTTGCTCCTGACTTTAGGGGAAATGCTTTCAATTTTTCACCATTGAGGATAATGTTTGCTGTGGATTTGTCATATATAGCTTTTATTATGTTGAGGTATGTTCCTTCTATTCCTGCTTTCTGGAGAGTTTTTA
>NW_011494706.1:3004867-3005443 GCF_000754665.1 Bison bison bison
CTGGCATATTGACTGCAGCACTTTCACAGCATCATCTTCCAGGATTTGGAATAGTTCAACTGGAATTCCATCACCTCCACTAGCTTTGTTCGTAGTGATGCTTTCTAAGGCCCACTTGACTTCACATTCCAGGATGTCTGGCTCTAGGTCAGTGATCACACCATCGTGATTATCTGGGTGGTGAAGATCTTTTTTGTATACTTCTTCTGTGTATTCTTGCCATCTCTTCTTAATATCTTCTGCTTCTGTTAGGTCCATACCATTTCTGTCCTTTATCGAGCTCATCTTTGCATGAAATGTTCCTTTGGAATCTCTGATTTTCTTGAAGAGATCTCTAGTTGTTCTCATTCTGTTGTTTTCCTCTTTCTTTGCATTAATCCCTGAAGAAGGCTTTCTTATCTCTTCTTGCTATTCTTTGGAACTCTGCATTCAGATGTTTATATCTTTCCTTTTCTCCTTTGCTTTTCGCTTCTCTTCTTTTCAGTTATTTGTAAGGCCTCCCCAGACAGCCATTTTGCTTTTTTGCATTTCTTTTCTATGGGAATGGTCTTGATCCCTGTCTCCTGTACAATGTCA
>NW_011494706.1:3005543-3005855 GCF_000754665.1 Bison bison bison
ACTTTATTTTTTTTAATATAAATTTATTATTTTAATTGGAGGCTAATTACTTTACAATATTGTCTGGTTTTGCCATACATCAACATGAATCCACCACAGGTGTACACATGTTCCCCATTTTGAACCCCCCTGCCCACTTCCCCCCCATACCATCCCTCTGGGTCATCCCAGTGCACCAGCCCCAAGCATCCTGTATCCTGCATTGAACCTGAACTGGCGATTCATTTAACATATGATATTATACAGGTTTCAATGCCATTCTCCCAAATCATCCCACCCTTGCCCTCTCCCACAGAGTCCAAAAGACTGTTC
>NW_011494706.1:3005955-3011008 GCF_000754665.1 Bison bison bison
ATAAAGCCCACTTGGTCATGGTGTATGATCTTTTAAATGTGCTGTTGGATTCTGATTGCTAGAATTTTATTAAGGATTTTTGCATCTATGTTCATCGGTGATATTGAACTGTAGTTTTCTTTTCTTATGGCATCTTTGTTAGGTTTTGGTATTAGGGTGATGGTGTCCTCATAGAATGAGTTTGGGAGTTTACCTTCCTCTGCAATTTTCTGGAAGAGTTTGAGTAGGATAGGTGTTAGCTCTTTTCTAAATTTTTGGTAGAATTCAGCTGTGAAGCCATCTGGACCTGGGCTTTTGTTTGCTAGAAGATTTCTGATTACTGTTTCAATTTCTATGCTTGTGATGGGTCTGTTAAGATTTTCTATTTCTTCCTGGTCGAGTTTTGGAAAGTTGTACTTTTCTAAGAATTCGTCCATTTCTTCCAAGTTGTCCATTTTATTGGCATATAATTGCTGATAGTAGTCTCTTATGATCCTTTGTATTTCTGTGTTGTCTGTTGTGGTCTCTCCATTTTCATTTCTAATTTTATTGATTTGATTTTTCTCCCTTTGTTTCTTGATGAGTCTGGCTAATGGTTTGTCAATTTTATTTATCCTCTCAAAGAACCAGCTTTTGCCTTTGTTGATTTTTGCTATGGTCTCTTTTGTTTCTTTTGCATTTATTTCTGCCCTAATTTTTAAGATTTCTTTCCTTCTACTAACCCTGGTATTCTTCATTTCTTCCTTTTCTAGTTGCTTTAGGTGTAGAGTTAGGTTATTTATTTGACTCTTTTCTTGTTTCTTGAGGTATGCCTGTATTGCTATGAACCTTTCCCTTAATACTGCTTTTACAGTGTCCCACAGGTTTTGGGTTGTTGTATTTTCATTTTCATTTGTTTCTATGCATAGTTTGATTTCTTTTTTGATTTCTTCTGTGATTTGTTGGTTACTCAGCAGTGTATTTTTCAGCCTCCATATGTTGGAATTTTTAATAGTTTTTCTCCTGTAATTGAGATCTAATCTTACTGCATTGTGGTCAGAAAAGATGATTTCAATTTTTTTGAATTTCCAAGGCTAGATTTATGGCCCAGGATGTGATCTATCTTGGAGAAGGTTCGTGTGCGCTTGAGAAAAAGGTGAAATTCATTGTTTTGGGGTGAAATGTCCTATAGATATCAATTAGGTCTAACTGGTCTATTGTATCATTTAAAGTTTGTGTTTCCTTGTTAATTTCTGTTTAGTTGATCTATCCATAGGTGTGAGTAGGGTATTAAAGTCTCCCACTATTATTGTGTTATTGTTAATTTCCCCTTTCATACTTGTTAGCATTTGTCTTACATATTGCGGTATCTTATGTTGGGTGCGTATGTATTTATAATTGTTATATCTTCTTCTTGAATTGATCCTTTGATCATTATATAGTGTCCTTCTTTGTCTCTTTTCACAGCCTTTGTTTTAAGTCTATTTTATCTGATATGAGTATTGCTACTCCTGCTTTCTTTTGGTGTCTATTTGCATGGGATATCTTTTTCCAGCCCTTCACTTTCAGTCTGTATGTGTCCCTTGTTTTGAGATGGGTCTCTTGTAGACAACATATATAGGGGTCTTGTTTTTGTATCCATTCAGCCAGTCTTTGTCTTTTGGTTGGGGCATTCAATCCATTTACATTTAAGGTAATTATTGATAAGAAGAGTTGAATCATTGGAAAAGACTCTGATGTTGGGAGGGATTGGGGGCAGAAGGAAAAGGGGATGACAGAGGATGAGATGGCTGGATGGCACCACCGACTTGGTGGACGTGAGTTTGAGTGAACTCCGGGAGTTGGTGATGGACAGGGAGGCCTGGCGTGCAGCGATTCATGGGGTCACAAAGAGTTGGACACGGCTGAGTGACTGAACTGAACTGATGATCCCATTGCCATTTACTTTATTGTTTTGGGTTCGAGTTTATACACTCGTTTTGTGTTTCCTGTCTAGAGAAGATCCTTTAGCATTTGTAATATAATTACCTCAAAATATAAATTGAAGCCAGAGAAAATAAGTACATTAATTATTGTCATACAGTTAATAAACAGCAGATGTTTCATTCAAGCCCAAGGCAACATGATTTTGACTAAACCACACAGGTCTATTGTGACATTAATTTGCATTATTATTTCTAAACTTTTTGGCAACTTATCCAACATGACAAGGATACTGTGTATATGAACTATCTCTTAAGGAAGAACCATATGAACATTTTTTAGGAGGCTGATGTTCTTACTCTCTTTTCACTATTTTCTTTTATATTTTTACTTACTAGAGATATGAAACAACTTGTGACATTTTTGTTTTTAACAAACATATCTAAAACTCTGGGATTTTTAAAGTCTTCTTTTTAAAGCCTTTCTTCAATGGCAAAGTTAGTGGTGTGTGTGTGTGTGTGTGTGTGTGTGTGTGTGTGAATGTGTGTGTGTAATCATTACTTAAACTTTAGATTATTAAATTGCAAAGCCTAGATTGAGAATAAAAACACATCATGATGTCCTAGTTAAATGAGCTAAGGGACTCTGAAGGAATTTATTTTTGGAACATTATAGAGCACCCTGTATGGATTGAACTGGGAGAATTTACTTCTTTTCTTTCTTCTTCTCTTTTTAATCACAAACTCCACTTACTAAAATTGTGTTTCACAGAGCATTGACCTTTAGACTATAATGGCTTTCTTGGGGCTATTACGATTTATAGGGCAAATGCCTTCCAATCCTTCAACCCACAAGTAAAGGTTACAAAGTTTTAGAGCACAAAGTACCTAACTCTTTACTTGTAAATTCACTTTCCCAGCCAAAAGCCAAAACCATTAGCCCACTGTGGGTACTTTTCATGTTTGAAATGACATTATTAAAAATCAAGTTTATCTTTTAGTAGAAAAGTTTTTTTTTTTTTTTTAAGTATGTTATCCTTGGATAATAGGTTTGACTAAAACCCTAAAGACCACCAAGTCAAACCTCCTATGCTGATCAGGATTCCTAAATTTTCTAACTGAATTTATAGGGGAGAGAGGGCTAGTGTTTGTTTTGTTTAATTTGTATTTCTTTGTAGAAATATATGTCAAAATTCAAAATAATTAAGTAGTGAAACTATCAGTAATTTTTGTTTATATGTTAACATCTAAATCAATAAATATTATGCTTACAGTTTAAGTGCAGCATCTATTGTAAAATTTGAAAAATACAAAACATGAAAAAGGATGAAAAAAAGAATCAACATCTGTATATTATCCTATCATTTTTTCTGATATATATATATATATATATACACACACACACACACACATATATATATGTATATACACCCATATTATGATTAGGTTTATTAGCAAGTAATTAAAAAATGTCTAATAGCAGTAATATAGAAAGGATAGAAGGTTTTTCTCTCCCATATTAAAATCCAGACAGAGAATCCAAGGCTGGATTGCATCTCTGTTTTATAAAGTCCTCAGGGAACTGGCCTCTTCTACCTGTTCCTCCATGCATGGCTCCATTCCCAAGGTCATTTAATAATCCAGCTATCACATTCATGTTCTAGCCAGCAGGATGGAGGAAGGGTTTTAAAGGAAAGAACATACCTCTTCCTTTTACAAAACAGGAATTTGTAAAGCTGAACATTACACTTCCATTCACTGGCTAATGTTCAGAGCCATCACATGACTATACATCCCTTTGCAAGGAGGGCTGGACAATATAATACTTTTTTCTGGATGGCCACAGCCAGCTAGAAGTCCCAGGACAGGTTTCCTGCCTACTAACTCCCATTGCTTCTTTTAAATGGTACCTACTCTTCCACCACTCCTAACATGGGAAATGCATTTTGAGAACTTTATTCACTTTGATGCATAAAATCAGGAGGTGAAGGTGACCTTTAAGACAGTAAAACAAACATATAATTTTAAAAATTGAGAATTACATAAATTATTCAAAATTGACTCAAGATGAAATAGGATATAAACAACTTCTAAAAATAGAATTTATCATTACCTGTCTATCACCAACCTTTATACATTCAAGAAAAGACATTCATACCAAATAGGTAATTTGACAAAATTCTCAGATTTTAGATACCTCCATTTTGTAAAAACTGTCTTATAGACTAGAAAAAGAGAAAAGATATGCCAGTTATTTTATGAGGCTAGTAAAAGCTCCATATCAGAGTGTATTGAGAGCACAACAAAATAAAATCAGAATTGAAATGCAGTTATGGATTTAGCTTATGAAATGTCAGAAAAATGTGAAATGTTTACTGGATTTATATTGAATGTGTAGATGATGTAGGTGAGTTTCTGTTTATTTTTAGGGAAGGGATTATTGACAGGTTTGAATTTTTCTCATTCCTTTTTTAATCTTCTATTGTTTTGAAATTTAAACATTGTTATGTCTATTCATTTAATACTTGTTATTCAGTTACTCAGTCATGTCCAATTCTTTGCAACTCCATGGACTGCAGGACGCCAGGCTTCCCAGTCCTTTACCAGCTCCCAAAGCTTGCTCAAATTCATGTCCATTGATTTGGTGATGCCATCCAACCATCTTATCCTCTGCTGTCCTCTTCTCCTCCTGCCTTCAATCTTTCCTAGCATCATGGTCTTTTCTAATGAGTTGGCTCTTACACTTAATAAGTATACATTCAATAGTTACACTTGGTGTTTTAATATAGATACTTCACAAAGCCTAACGTTAGTACAGGGACTAGGCAAAATTTTCTTATTCATCTTATTGAAAAATAGTTTTGTTGGGTATAAAATTTTAGGTCGGTATCAGTTCAGTTCAGTCGCTCAGTCATATCCAACTCTTTGCAACCCCATGAATCGCAGCACGCCAGGCCTCTCTGTCCATCATCAACTCCCTGAGTTCACTCAGACTCATGTTCATCGAGTCAGTGATGCCATCCAGCCATCTCATCCTCTGTCATCCCCTTCTCCTCCTGCCCTCAATTTTTCCCAGCATCAAGGTCTTTTCCAATGAGTCAGTTCTTCGCATCAGGTGGCCAAAGTATTGGAATTTCAGCTTCAACATTAGTCCTTCCAATGAACACTCAGTA
>NW_011494706.1:3011108-3032931 GCF_000754665.1 Bison bison bison
TCATCCTCTGCCGTCCCCTTCTCCTCCTGCCCCCAATCCCTTCCAGCATCAGAGTCTTTTCCAGTGAGTCAGCTCTTTGCATCAGGTGGCCAAAGTACTGGAGTTTCCGCTTTAGCATCATTCCTTCCAAAGAAATCCCAGGGCTGATCTCCTTCAGAATGGACTGGTTGGATCTCCTTGCAGTCCAAGAGACTCTCAAGAGTCTTCTCCAACACCACAGTTCAAAAGCATCAACTCTTCGGCGCTCAGCTTTCTTCACAGTCCAACTCTCACATCCATACATGACCACTGGAGTATTTGCTTACTTAATATATTATTCTATTATGCTTTGCTTCTACCATTTTTGTTGAGAATGTCAGCTCTCAATCTAAATGCTGTTTTTATGTCTATGTTGTCTTTTTTCCCAGGCTGTTTTCATATTTTATGTCTCATTCTTTTTGTTTTTGTTGCTATTTTTATAATTTAAAGTTTATCTACTGTGTGTTTAGGTGTGGGTATGATTTTATTAATAGTGTTTGGAATTTACTGAACTTCTGGGTTTTTTTTACAATAATAGAAAATTCACAGCCATTAACTCATCAAATAATCCCTTCTTTTGCTTTCTGAAATTCTGATTCAATGTATGCTATATCTTCACAGTAAATTCTCCATATCTTGTAATCTGTTTTTCATCATATCTCTGAATTGATTGTATTTTGATAATTTTTTGAAATTGATTTCTAGGTTATTGAGTCTCTCCTCAGCTGTCTAATACTTTAGCTCAATTTTTAAATAGGTATAGTATTTTTCATTTCTAGGAGTTCTGTTTACTTCTTTTTTTCTCATCATCTTGATTATTCTAGAAGGTAGTATGTTCCCTGTCACATTTTCAGTATACTTAAAATATTTTGGAAAGTATTAAGCATAGTTATTTTATATTTTATGTCTGGTGATAAGTAACATCTAAAGTCTTTCTGCATCTATTTCTTCTGTTTTATTTTTCCTACTAGCAAACCCATAGAACAGTGATTTCTTGAATGTCTTGTAATTTTTACCACAAGTAATTTATTTTCCTTTGAAATTTGAATGGAAATTCCTTAAACTAGAGTTGAAATTGACTCCCTCCAGAGAGGATTTGCACCTGTTTCTGACATAACCACCTAAAATTTAACTTCTTAGCTTTAGTTATTGTTTGTGGGTTTGGAGATTAGTTTGTTTGTTGTGATTTCATGTAATTTGTAAGTTTTTCATTTGGACCAGACATTTTCTTGTGGTATCAGTTCATAATAAAAATCCAAGTAAAGGCTGATTTATGGCTAGGAATTCTCCAGAGAGGTTATTATTTTTTTCCTTTCCTCCTAATGCCAGATTCAAGGCATATTTTCTTGCCCTTAATGTACGGTGGGATTTTGTTTGTCATGTACCCTTACACTGAGAGTATGGCCTTAAGAGAGCATCTTTTTGTGAAGAAGCCCAAGTGGATCTCTCACTTAGGACTGGCCTTAGCTTTGCGCCTTCATCTCCTGCATCCTTTTACCTGACAAAGTGGAGGGATGAAGTATCCGGGGCATGTCAGTATTCCTCAAGGAAGAGGCAACTGTGAAATTCATTCATCTCCAAAGGTTTCTGCTTTTATTTCTTTTGGGAATATATAGATTCCTTATTTTCATATTAGTTCAGTAATTGATTTATAAGTATTTTGGGAGAATGTTCCCCAGCCTTTTAGCTTCCCCTCTTGAGGTCTAATCTGCCGTATTTCTGGAAATGAAAGTTCAATTCTGTTATGTTTTTACTTAATTCTTCTGTTTTAATTATGCTTTTCCCTATCAGGAATACTAACTACCCCTGTATATGCTCAATTGCTATCCTCTACCTCCTTAACAATCATTTTATTTTCATTGTTTTTCTTTGCTCTCTGCTACATTTTATTATCACTGTTTATGCTGTCCCATTACTCCTATAATAATTCTTGGCAATTTTAATAGCAATTAGTGGATCCTTCTAGTACCTAGACTCTCAATTCCTTACTTTCCTCTCCTATTCTCCTCTCCCTCAGTCAGCCACTCCCATAGTTATATCTTAGTCCTTTTCACTACCACTAACTGAAGTTACTCCATAATCTCAATTTCAGCATTTCTGTTTTGCCCATTACCTATCTTTGTAGCTTACTCCTTCTAGTATTCTAATGCTATTATTCTATTCCTCTGGAAGCTAAAAGCTATCAATCATACAACCTTTTCACTGTCTCTTATGCCCACCCTTCCACTGTTTCCTTACTCCCACCTTTAAAGCAGATAGTTCAGTTCAGTTCAGTTCAGTCGCTCAGTTGTGTCCAACTCTTTGCGACCCCATGGGCCGCAGCATGCCAGGCCTCCCTGTCCATCACCAATTCCCAGAGTTTACCCAAACTCATCTCCATCGAGTCAGTGATGCCATCCAGCCATCTCATCCTCTGTCATCCCCTTCTCCTCCTGCCCTCAATTTTTCCCAGCATCAAGGTCTTTTCCAATGAGTCAGTTCTTCGCATCAGGTGGCCAAAGTATTGGAATTTCAGCTTCAACATTAGTCCTTCCAATGAACACTCAGTACTGATATCTCTCAAGAGTCTTTGCCAATACCAACAGCAGATATTCCATGGTCTAATATTAAAACTCCCTCTTACATAAATCCTCAACTCCTTTGTTCTTCTCTGGCTTTGACAAATGTCAGTCTTGGTACATTCCAACTTTTCTGTATTCCCCATGTTCCACTGTATAGCTGAACTTGAAGAAAAAAACAGAACCATATTGACTGGTCTTATTCTAAGTTTATGACCATTAACATTAAGAAGATTTTTTTTGGTGCTGTCTGGCAATCATATTGCATTCCCTATGACCATTTATAATCCCATTCTGCTGTATTACCCTTTTACATGCTCTCCCCTTTTTCATACTTCCAGCATATCCTCACCATCCTTACCTTCAGGGCTGACTTTGCTTCCTAGTTCACTAAGAAAATAGGAGAAGCAGAATGATTCTTCCAAGCAATCTTCTAAACTCCTCCAATGCTACTCTATTCATTTACGTGTATCTAGACTAGTCTGTTTTTCTTCATGTCCTGAATGAACAGTATGTTCTAATGACATCCTTTTGCATTTCATGTCTTGTCTACTCAGGAGCATCCTTCTAACAAATTTTCCTCTCCCCAGCATTGTTATTTCTCCCCTTTACTACTCTATCTTTTTAGTCTTGCCTCTCTTAATCAATTCTCTATTTAGCAGCCAGACTACTACGAGTGTAAAACTAGAACATTTCACTCATCTGCTTATAATCTTTCAATGGTTTCCCTTCATACATTGGCTAAAATTCAAGCCCTTTAGCCAAGTTTGCAAAGCCCTCTGTGATCTGGCCTGTACCTATTAAAACTCATTGTGTACTATGGTTACTCTTGTTCACTGTATTTCAGTCACACTGGACCTTATAAAACTCACCAAAATTCTCCTGATTCTATGGCTTTTGCTCCTATTTTTCTATCTATCTGTAAGATTCTTTCTTTGGTACTCATATAGGTGTCTTCCTTAAAGTCATGTTCACAGAGAAATTCCCATGATCATCCAGTTCGAAGGAGGCAATGTCTATTATACTACTCTGTTTTAATTTTAGTTATAGCAGTTATCATTCAGTATGTGATATTTTTCTTATGTATTGCTTAACAATTTAAAAAATTTCTCCCACTAAATAGTTAGCTCTACTACAGTATGAATTTTCCCCTGCTATAGATACCAGGCAGTATATTCCTTAGCACACAGAACAGGGCTTTATATTAGACATTTAATAAATATGAATGAATGAATGAGGGGTCTTCTAACTTCTAAAAAATTCCAATGAAAGTAAGTCAACCTTCCAGTAAGACATGTTCCATTACCTTGCTTTAACAAATTAATGTGGTCTTTTAAAATCATCATAATAATTTTATTTATTTATTTATTTTTGGTTGTGCTGGGTCTTTGTTACTGTGCTGGCTTTTATGCAGTTCTGATGAGCAGGGGCTGCTCTGTAGTTGTGGTGTGCAGGCTTTGCATTGGTGGCTTCTCTTGTGGAGCACAGGCTCTAGGGCATCTGGGCATCACTAGTTGTGTGCATGGGCTCAGTAGTTGCAGTTCCCCAGCTCTAGAGCACAGTTGTGGCACACAGCGTAGTTGCTCCATGGCATGTGGGATCTTCCTGGATGGTGGAATCTTCCCGGATCAGGGACCAAACCCATGTCTACTATATTGGCAGGTGGATACTTTAGCACTGAGCCAGCAGGGAAGCCCTTAGTGTGAACTTTAATTTGTACTGTGTGTACTTTAAAATCATTACAACAAGGGAAAATGACTTTCTATTTAACTTTCTCTAAACTTGAATTTGACTAAAGGAATTACATGTGGTCCATGTGCCTGTGTGCTCTGTTGCTTTAGTCATGCCGACTCTGTGACCCTATGGACTATAGCCCACTAGACTCCTCTGTCCATGGGATTCTCCAGGCAAGAATATTGGAGGGGATTGTCATGACCTCCTCCAGTGTATCTGCCCAACCTAGAGATCGAACCCGTATCTCTTAAGTCTCCAGCATTAGCAAGCATGTTTTTTACTGCTAGCACCGTCTGGAAAAGGAGTCATAATTAATGACTTGGGTTTACATTTGATCATTACTAGGTCTAGAATGTGTTCACTAAATAGTGACTAACTGGGCCTTCCTTATTTCATGCTATAGATGTAAAAAGAAACCAGTGGTAAGTGTTCTACCTTTTTTAGTGAATAATGATAATACAAATGTACCAGATGGGTTCCTTACTTTTCCACCTTAGGTGTCAAGGACATAGTAACTTAAGAAAATCAGACCATTGCAGAGCTTTCTGCTTTTACTCAGGGGAAGTGAGTCTCACATACTTGTCACCTTTCCAGCTATAGCACATCTTTAATGTTTCACATTTTATATTCCCTTCAGCTGAGTATGGAAATAGTTACTTAAATGGTTCCAAAGCTACCGTTAAGTGAAAATCTTAAACGTGGAACAGATGTTCAAATATTAGGGTTATAAAGATATTATTTTGGGCAGCTGAGGAGCAGATAAAAGGGTGGAGGAGATCAACTCATGATGGATGAGCACCTGCAGCCAAAGAAACTGCAGGAAGAAGCAGCAGAAGGCTACTGGCATCCCAAGGTATGGGAGCCTCTGCTGTTTTGTGAAGGGACCAAGAGGCTTCCCTGGTGGCTCAGACAGTAAAGAATCCACCTGCAATGCAGGAAACCTGGGTTTGATCCCTGGGTCAGGAAGATTCCCCCAGAGAAGGGAGTGGCAACCTACTCCAGAATTCTTGCCCAGAGAATTCCATGGACAGAGGATCCATGGAGTTGCAAAGAGTCGGACATGACTGAGCAACCAACACAAGGTCATCAGTATTGAAAACAAGACCATGAGTCTCCTTTGTTTTTGGTTGCCCCATGGCATTTTCTGATAGGACAGGATGTCCTTTAGTTCATTAGAATATCCCAGAGTGGTGATTTCTCAGATTGCTCCTCAGAAGTTGCAGCAGGGACCCAGTTGGTGGACAAGTAGATAGGACTTTAGCCCATTTTTGCCCTCTCCATTGCTTCAACCTGAGCTGTTCTGCAGAAGATTTTATTGCATAGTAAATAGATTGTTGCATGGAACTTTACAAATTTATTCTAATTCGTTTTGAAGAATTAAAGTAGAACTATATCTAGAAAGTCCTAATTTTTAAGAAAAGAGTAATTGGGAGGAAGATTTGCACTAAGCTTAGTAAATTCTAAGTCCATAATAAATAAAATAGCATATATTGGCTTAGGAATAGACAGTTAGATCGACTAAATAAGAAGTACATAAACGTAAACATGTATAGGAATTTTTATATGAAAGGTGCTATTTCAAATCAAATGCAAAATGATAGATTATTTAATATATGATATAGAAGCCCTATCATACAGTTGCTAGGTGGGTTAATAAAATAACTATGAAAAAGAAAATCCTATAAGTGCTTGAATAAAATATAGGTGAATATATTTTCAACCTGATATAGAAAAGTTTAGAAAGCTAATCAAGACACCCAAATCAGAAACCATAAAGGAATCTCTTAACTTTACCTATGTAAAAAGTAAAGATACCCTTACGGCAAAACATTAAAAGTAAGATTAAAAGACAGACAACAAACCAGGAATATATTTGGAATATATAGGTAGAGGTTAGATATTCTTGAGATGTCAAGCACTATTACTACTATAAAACAAACAGCCAAATGGAAAAAATATATGATATTAAAAATTGTATACTTCACTAAAAAATTTAAATGGCCAATAAATATTAAAAATACAAAAAAAATTAAACCTCATTAGTAATCAAAGACATTTATTTTTAAAATTTAGTTGATAACACATAGTTTTGCCAAACATGTATACGGCTTTGCAATTTGGGTACAACCCCTGTGAGGGAGCAGTCAGTCAGTATCTATCAAAAGTTAAAGTGTACATATCTTTGACCCAGAAATTCTATTTCTAGGAGTTTATTCTAAGGATATAATCAGATTAATTTACAAAAATATATATTTATATATAAATATTCATTGTAGAATTTCTTTTAATAATGAGGAATTTGAACCAACCTATGTGCTCACATATAGTAATGGGTAACAGTGGTGCTGGTGGTAAAGAATCCGCCTGCCAATGCAGGAGACTCAAGGTTTGATCCCTGGCTTGGGAAGATCCCCTGGAATAGGAAATGGCAACCCACTCCAGTATTATTGTCTGGAAAATCTCACAGACAGAGGAGCCTGGCGGGCTACAGTCCATGGGGTCACAAAGAGTTGGCTACAACTGAGAGATTGAGCATGCACACACACTCATACAATGGAATATTACCCTGCACGTTAGGACAAGCTAGAGAACATTGCTATACCAAGCAAATTCTGAGATCATGGAGGCTTTACACCTAATTTTTTTCCTTGCTCACACAAAATCCATTGAGAGAAAAGACAGCTTTTTAAAAAGTCTCTCTCCATTCTACAGCTCCATGATTTCTTTGAAATGCCACTTTGGAAGGATTGGAGGGCAATGCAAAGGTTCTTCAAGCACTTCAGCCTGTATGTGACACACCTCATTTCCGCTTAGAGCTCATTGGCCAGAATCGGTACTATGTTTCTGCCTAACTTAAAGGCAAGTGGGCTGTGTATTTTTTTGGGTATCCAGAAGAAGACAGAAGCAAGACATGGCTGAGTTCTAGCAATCTCTACCATATTTGGCCATCAAAAATGCTTTAGATCTTTATTTGCTAACACAAAAGAATGTCCACAATACATTGTTTTGTTAGTCCCTCGATCATGTCGGACACTTCGTGACCCCGTGGACTATAGCCTGCCAGGTTCCTCTGTCCATGGGGTTTTTCCAGGCAAGAATACTGGAGTGGGTTGCCATTCCCTTCTCCACCACAATACATTATGTACAAGGAAAAACACGTTCTGAATAATTCATTTGTGTGTGGGTTACGGGTAAGTGGCAATCTATACAAGTAGGAAAAATATGTAAATATATATCTCCACATACAAATTGAGAAAACATGGGAGGATTTACATACTAAAAGTTAATGGTAATTGTTTTTGAGTGATGGTATTGGTGATGAACAGGGAGGCCTGGCGTGCTGCGATTCATGGGGTCGCAAAGAGTCAGACACGACTGAGCGACTGATCTGATGTGATCTGATCTGTTTATTTTTTAATAAGTGCAATAATTTCTTTTTGAGCCTGATTAAATCTTTGTCATTCCAGCAAACTAGACCTTCCAAGATTCTTGCTATGTAGGTTGGAAGTTGCTGTTGCTGTTTCTGTCGCTCAGTTGCTAAGTCATCTCTGACTCTTTGCAACCCCATGGACTGCAGCACGCCAGGCTTCCCTGTCCTCCACTATCTCCCAAGGTTTGCTCAAATTCATGTTCATTGAGTCAGTAATGCTATCTAACCATCTCATCCTCTGCTGCCCTCTTCTCCCAGGTCTGAAGTTACCTGGGAAATTTTATTTTTTTTTTAGTAAAATAAATACATATGGTATTCAAGAAGGCCTTATTGCTTCTTTATGTTTCTGCTCACCTTTCCCTTCTGATCTACTCTCTGCCTTGTGAAATCTCTTCCTCTTGGATCTCTTTTTTTTTGCAGGTAGTTTTGTAAGAAACGACTAGGCCAGACTCTTTCCTTCCAGCTGTATCCTTACCGCTGGCCCTCTGCTTTATGCCTGCACTCATTGCATTTGTCCTGCTTCCCATTCATTGATCTCAGTGCACCACTTTCTTCACTTAGGGAGCCTTCCCAGATTCAATTCATTTCGGCTGACCCTTCCAGGGTTTTGGATTCCCTCAAATGTATGCATAAAGTAGTTCTGCTTTGTCACATACATACTTGTATCTCCATGTGTGCAGCATCTACTGCTTGACCAATTTAATTTCTGAAAGGAAAGACTGTAGTCTCTAGTCTTTGCTTCTTTGCTCTTTCCTGACCTGGCAGTCATGGAACTGCATCACCCAGATCTTCTTCATAGTTGAATGATAGCCCCAGTCGCCACTCCTTTGGATTTACTGTGTGTTCATGGGGAAGCCACGCTTCTCCTGGGCCTCTTCTAGCTAATGACATGACATAGCTCAGTGCTGTCCCAGTCCTGTGAGATGCAGGGCTTCTCTAGTGAGCAACTTTGACCTAGTATACTAGTTTCCTGTGGCTTCCATAACAAGTGGCTGCAGACTGGATGGCTTAAAACAACAGAAATATATTATCTCACAGTTTGGTGGCCCAGGGTCTGAAATCAGTGTACTGGCAGGATTGGTTCCTTCCAGAGGTTGTGGAAGAATCCACCTCATTCGTCTTTCCTAGCTTTTGGTAGCTGCTGGCAGTCTGTGTGTTCCTTGGCTTGTAGATTATGTAATTCCAGTATCTGTCTCTATTTCCACATGACTTTCTCCTCTGCATATCCGTGTTTTCTGTTGTTGTTAGGACCCTCGTTATGTGATTTAGGGACTACATGGATAGTCCAGAATTATCTCATCTTGATTCCCTTAAAAAAATTTTTTTTTTAATTTATTCATTTTTGGTTGTGCTGAGTGTTGCTGTGCATAGGCTTTTCCCTAGTTGTGGCAAGCAAGGGCTACTCTCTAGTTGCGGTGCTCAGGCTTCTCATTGCTGTGGCTTCTCTTTTTGCAAAGCATGGTCTCTAGAGCATGCGGGCTTCAGTGGTTGTGGCACATGGGCTTAGTTGCCCCGTGGCATGTGGGATCTTCCCAGCCCAGGGATTGAACCCGTGTCCCTTGCATGGGCAGGTGAAACCTTAACCACTGGACCGCCAAGGAAGTCCCTGATATTCTTGATTATATTTGTAAAGACTCCTCTTCTAAATAAGGTCACATATACAGGTTCCATGGAGAAGGCAATGGCACCCCACTCCAGTACTCTTGCCTGGAAAATCCCATGAATGGAGGAGCCTGGTGGGCTGCAGTCCATGGGGTCGCTAGAGTCAGACACGACTGAGCGACTTCACTTTCATTTTTCACTTTCCACTTTCATGCACTGGAGAAGGAAATGGCAACCCACTCCAGTGTTCTTGCCTGGAGAATCCCAGGGACGGGGGAGCCTGGGTGGGCTGCCGTCTATGGGGTCACACAGAGTCGGACACGACTGAAGCGACTTAGCAGCAGTAGCAGCAGCATACAGGTTCCAGGAAGACATACCCATCTGGGGCAGGGATTAGGCAGCATTCAACCCACTACACTCAGAGACTCTCAGCTGACTCGGCTGAAACTTTCTCAGAGCTGCAGTGTGGTCAGAGACCTTTACACCTAATGCAATGTTTACTTCTTTCCTTCTACGTGTGTCATAGCAGCATTGTTCTGAAGGCTCTCCTAGCTACACCTACTCCCTTACCATTCATCCTTCAGAAACACTTCCCCCAACAAATCTCTTGCATGTCTATTCCACCTTGGTGGTGGTGTTGTTATTCAGTTGCCCAGTCATTTCTGACTCTTTGTGACCCCATGGACTGCAGCACATCAGGGTTTCCTGTCCTTCACCATCTCCTGGAGCTTGCTCAAACTCATGTCCATTGAATCTTGATACTATCCAATCATCTCATACTCTGTCGTCCCCTTTTCCTCCTGCCTTCAATTTTTCCCAGCATCAGGGTCTTTTCTAAAGACCATCTTGGTGAATGGTCCTTTAAAAAAATATTTTTTCAATTTATTTAAACTAAAAACGACAACAATAACAGTGCTGTGAATGTCAAAGTGAAGAAATTCAAGGAAGCACATATAAACAGCAGGAGTAAAAGATGCTTGCTCATTGGAAGAAAAGTTATGACCAATCTAGACAGCATATTAAAAAGCAGAGACATTACTTTGCCAACAAAGGGCTGTCTAGTCAAAGCTATTGTTTTTCCAGTAGCCATGTATGGATGTGAGAGTTGGACGATAAAGAAAGCTGAGCACAGAAGAATTGATGCTTTTGAGCTGTGGTGTTGGAGAAGACTCCTGAGAGTCCCCTGGACTGCATGGAGATCCGATCAGTCCATCCTAAAGGAGATCAGTCCTGAATACTCATTGGAAGCACTGATGCTGAAACTGAAACTCCAATATTTTGGCCACTTGATACAAAGAGCTGAAACACCAATAGTTTGACCACTTGATACAAAGAACTGACTCATTGGGAAAGACCCTGATGTTGGGAAAGATTGAAGGCAGGAGGAGAAGGGGATGACAGAGGATGAGATGGTTGGATGGCATCACTGACTCAATGGACATGAGTTTGAGTAAACTCCGGAAGTTGGTGATGGACAGGGAGGCCTGGCATGCTGTGGTCCATGGGGTCGCAAAGAGTCAGACACGACTGAGCGACTGAACTGAACTGAACTGAACCATGCCTCTCCTAAGGTAAATTCTCCTTGTAGGACCTGAACTGGCACACATAGTTTCTGATAGATTCGTAACTATTTCTGAATGAACACTGGTACAAGAATTTCTTTTTTTCCATTGAACTTCAGTGCAGGAGCAAATTGGATTTTTCATACAACATCCTAATTTTTCTGTTTCCTAATTCTTTCTTTTTGATAGTGTAGACCAGTAATTCTTAACAGTTTTTCCTATTCAGTTTCTTTTAGCTACCTTCCCATATGTCACACTCCCCAAACTGCTGTTCAGAAACGTAGAGAGCAAGCTATGGCCAGCTAGCTCAAAACCCGTTCCTTTTCTCTCTCTTATGAAAGCACCACATGATGCAATGACTTGGATAATCTGGAGCTACTCTAATCTATTTTTTAAAGTAAATAATTTGTAAGCTTTGGACCCCATTTCCTCTAATTAGTACCAACTTCTTTAAGCACGCTTCATAATCGATCCTGACGTACCGGTATGCTGCAACATCACAGTTAAGAATATTGCTGTAATCACAAGCCAACAGTATACAAGTGTCCAACAGATGAGTGAGTGAGGAAGAATAAGGTCATGCTTTGTAAATGGAAACATAAACTGTTTTGCAATCAAAGTAATAAATGCAGTTCAGAAAATACTAATGCACTTCAATTGGTAATCGCATTTGTCATGATCAAGTGCTCTGTAAGGTAGCACTTAGCTATTCTAAAGTCACTCAGGTATGTTAAACAATTAAATAAGACTTTGGGGAATAGCTTTATTTAGTCTTTTTCAATTATAGAACCATGTATTATGTTCAGTGTTTTCTATATAAAGTCTGTGATACAATAGTATTTTAAAGAAGAATGTTGGGAATATATAAAATAATGACTTTCTCACAACACTTGTAACAGGACAGTTGTTTTAAATAATTTTCCCTATCCATTTCTTAAACTCTATACACTATATTGTGGGACACATTTTAAGGAATAAATTAAAATATTTAAACCCAGGATGTTGAAAAAAACCCATTTTTGAATTCAAGCAAGTCCAGCTTTGAACAGTCCTGTGTTTTTTGAATGGTGACCACTGCCCACCATGGCAACAGCATCATGACAAAAGGGGACACTCAGACCATTTATAGATTAAATTATTAGGTAATATTATTTAGTTACATAGCTGAATAATGCTATATATATATATATATATATATATATAAGCATTCCAATTTAATTATAGTGCTTTACAATGAAATCATCTGGTCCTGGATTTATAACACTACAGTCCAATCCCATCCAATACCATCTGTATTTATTTATTTATTTTAGGTAGAAAGAACTAAATGAGCTTATTTGGAAATGGCAGTCATAAAAATTATGTCTGGAAGTGCCTTTAATTTAGGAAAACAACCCCTGTGCCTTTCCCATATGAAAGCATTTCTGGCAAGGTTTTGCTCTGGTCCTGGGGCCATATACTTCCAAGATAATTCAAATATTAGCACCTTTGGGTCAGTACCTGATGGGAAAAAAACCTAAGATTTCTAAGATGGTGCTTTTAAGTGAGCCATCCTTTTGTGAGGAAAAAAAAAAGTCTGTCCCTCTCCATATTTATAAAAAAGACAAAAATAAAGGATTCCTGTGTGAAATTAGTGAGAGTTAAGCCACTATCCCGTGGGTGGACTTAAGAGTCCACCTGCCTCTAGGTACGTTTTTGCTGTTGGACATTCTTGGTTAGGTTGCAAAAGTGCCCTAAAAACATAAATGTCTGTCAGAGACTCCAAGTCCTTCACCTTTAGCAAAGACTGTCAGTAGATATGGCACTTCAGCAAGCAGTCAGGTGGAGTGACCAGTGGTTCCAGTTTCCCCAGGACTTGAGGGGTTTTCTGAGACATGGGACTTCCAGTTCTGAAACCAAAACAGTCTCCAACAAACCAGTTCGTCAGCCCACCAAGCCTCAGGCTCTTGTACCTCATTGGCTGTTTTTCTAGCAATCCCTGTGCTCCCTCATAGCTCAGTTGGTAAAGAATCTGCCTGCAGTGCAGGAGACCTGGGTTCGATTCCTGGGTTGGGAAGATACCCTGGAGGAGGAAATGGCAACCCACTCCAGTACTCTTGCCTGGAGAATCCCATGGACAGAGGAGCCTGGCAGGCTACAGTCCATGGGGTCGGAAGAGTCGGACATGACTTAGTGACTAAATCACCACCCACTGTGGAGTAGGATTTTAAAGGGCTGTTTTGGTTTGCTGGAATGCATGACATCTTGCAGCAGGACTGATAACTCCCATTCTCAAAAAATCAAAGGAAGAAACTTGGAGCCACCAATCCTATCCTAGACAACCAAGATTTTCTCTGGGGCTATCATAGCAGTATGGTCTCTGAACTGCCTGTCTCAATTTCCCTCTCATCTGCCTGCCCCAGGCATGATGTGCTGAGGTCCTGAGGCAACACCAGGGGATTATGGAATTTGATCTGCCAGGCCTCTGTTACTACACACACATTTTGTCTACAATGGGTCATTTGTTCATTTGTTTCACTCAACAAATATTTGTTGAATGTTAATATGTGGGGGCAGTTCAGAGAAAGTACTTGTGCTCAAAGAGCTTGTTTTAGAGAGGGAGGTGTGGTCAATAAAAAATAGAGACAAATAAAGGAAGCAGATACTTCAGGTGATCATAAGTATTCTGAATTCAATAAAATTCAGTCCTGCTCATTAGCAGCCACTAACAAGTAGCAGCCAAATAATAAAGTTCTAAAGCAGAGCTTCTCAAACCTTAATGTGCATACAAATTGCCTGAGGATATTGTTAAAGTGCAGATTCTGACTAAGTAGGTCAGAAGTGAGGCTGGAGGGCCTGTGTTTCTAACAGGCTTCTTGTGAAGTTAATACTCCCAGTTTGCAAAGGATACTTAAGGTTCTAAAGATATACTAGAAAATTATGCTTCGAGTTAGACCTAGAAGGGAATGCTCAAACTATGGACCCTACTTAGAGCAGATAGGCTCAGAATGAGCATTGCTCTGGGTTTCCTGGAGAATTCTGGGTGACAGAAAGGACCTGGGACTGCAAATTAAAAACACAGAAACTCTTGAGATGATAGGATGCTTTTCCAGAGAGCAGTGAAAGCCATAGAATTCCCTCTAGCTATAAACATTAAGCCTCTTTTTCTGTTCTTCTATTGCTCATATAATGGCATTTGCTCCATTTAGGCCTGGTGGCTCAGAGGTTAAAGCATCTGCCTGCAATGCAGGAGACCTGGGTTCGATCCCTGGGTCGGGAAGATCCCCTGGAGAAGGAAATGGCAACCCACTCCAGTATTCTTGCCTGGAGAATCCCATGGACGGAGGAGCCTGGTGGGCTACAGTCCACGAGGTTGCAAAGAGTCGGACACGACCGAGTGACTTCACTTTGGTTCTTCAAAACCACAGCTCAAAGTTAGAAAGATAGACAGACAGACAGACAGAATTCGCTCAGTCGTGTCCAACTCTTTGCGACCCCATGGATTATAGCCTACCAGGCTCCTCATTCCATGGGATTTACCGGGCATGAATACTGGAGTGGGTTGCCGTTTCCTTCTCCAGGGGATCTTCCTGACCCAGGGATTGAACCCGGGTCTCCCGCATTGTAGGCAGACACTTTACCATCTGAGCTACCAGTTAGAAAGGGAACCAGATATAACTCTCTTGTTCTGCCCACTGGATGTCCCCACCTCAACTTTGACCTAATACCTCACTTATAAACAACAGGATTGGAGGGCATACAAGTGAGATGGCCACCAGTCTCCACAGAACATGTCTTTCAAGGAACAAGTTCCTTTGCAATACGCCTTTTAACTGAACTGTGAGAAACAGCATTAGAATAGCAATGAGTCAGTAAGCAAGAATCCTATGTGTGTGGAACATCCGGGCCCACTGTGGCTCATCGAGGTACCTCTTTACAACTCCCATCATCACATCAGCAGAACCACAACACACTCTGTGCAAGCCAAAGGGGAAAGCGTCATTGTAAAACTGAAGACAGCTGCTTCCATAATAGAGCTAATTGCACACTGCATCACAGAACTAAATTAGTAGTGAAAACAGTTATAAAAACCGACAGACAGTGAAACATGACTCACTTAGGAACTGCTGCCAGTCAGGCACATTGTCATTGGCCACTGTTCAAAAACTCACACCTGCATTTTTGAATAGTAAATATATAAGATGTAATTACTAGGAGAATATATGCCAGTTTTCAAATGTGAAAATGCCATGTTTTTTCCTTGGGACCTTGAATGGCATGGGACAAAACTGACCACAATACCCTTCATCCCTAGGAATCTTAGCAGCTGAATGAAAGCATAACCAAAGTCTCCAAGCCCCTTTTCTTACATAAAAGACTGTCTTTAACTTAACAGTATTAAGGGATCAGTTTTGTTGACAGGATTCCTTGATGTCTTCTGGACTGTCAATCAAAGAAAAACTAACATGGAGATGTAAGAAACCTCAATTCTAAAATGTGTATGACTGTGTGACTGAGCTTTAACATTCAAGCTTTAGTGAGTTGGGGTGTCTTCTCTGGCTTCCCAGGGAAGTAATTGCTGTCTCAATAAAAACCAGATGTTCAGAGAAGACTTCATCAGTTCCTGCAGACTAAACTCACAGTTCTGCCTCCTCCACCACAACTTGCTTTAGAGAATTTGCAGCTTCCCCACGTGGTGCATATATCCTTCATGCTTGGGACAATGGAAAGGATGTTCACTCACGATGGATAGATGGTCACTGGTGACAGCAAACACACTCCTTGGTTTCTGACCGACAAGGTGGAGGGTTGTGAGCACTGCGGAAATGTGCTTTGAGCTAGGGCATGGCAGTTTATCTTAAACGACAGCTTACCTCCTCATCTGATGTTCTAAAGTTTTCCAATTGTGTTGGATAACATTTATCAGCAAAGAAGGGCAGGTAGAATTTCATTCTGAAACAGGTCACAGAATGAAATCTGTTCAGTATCCTTGTGGAGATCGTGCCTGTGGAATGTTCCAGCTTTTACTAGTGGAGTCTTGGAGTTGCTGATGAGTTGTAAAACTATATAGTGACTAATCTTTCTTTCTCCTGCTCAGTTAATTAGTCAAACCTAAACATAAATCCAGAAACACTTGAGAGAATTCTGCTGGCTCTTGTCGGCACTTAAGAGGTGGGGACTAAAAACGATCAGCATTTTCTTCATGTGGAAGATGGTAGAGAACTACATAAATATTTTTCAAAGGTCATATTACTTCACAAGTTCTAGAGATGCTTGTGTAAGCAAAAGGAGGAATGTGCTAATTGGTTTGAGAGTGCAAGGAGTGTGTATACAGTTCTAGATGAGGAACCTGTGTGTAGCATTTGTAATTTGTATTGCAATTGTTTACTTGTTTTCTTCCTCTCAAATAATGAGTTCCTTGAAGACAGGAACCATGTTACTCATCTTTTTTGTTTCTTTCTTAATTTGAAGAGCACTGAAATAGGCCCTATACGAGAGATAAAGATGAGTGAAATATAGTTCTGTGCCTTTAAGAAGCTTACAATTGAATAATCTTTCCCACTGATGTTCTCTGATCTGTAAAACATTTCCCTTCACCTCCCATTGCCACATCCAACTTCTTATCTTTATTTTTTATTGACATACAATTGACATAGCATTACATTAGTTTTTGGTATAAAACATAAATGATTTGATTGCTACATATATGAGATGATCATTCACCACAATGAATTTAGTACCCATCACCTCATATAGTTACAAATTTTTTCCTTGTGATGAGATCTATTAAGATCTACTCATTCAGCACCTTTCAAATGCACAATACTGTGTTACTAACTGTAACCACCATGCTGCACATTACATCCTTGGAACCTATTTATCTTATAACTGGAAATTTGCACTCTTGGACCACCTTCACCCATTTTGCCATCTTATCAATTTTATTCCCCATATTATACATCATTGAATCCCTGCATTTAGCAGTGGGTACAATCAATTTTGACATTTTAGGGTATTCCTTATCTGAATTTGCCTCATTGATCCCTCTCAAGTTCAATATGATTGACAGGCTTGGCTGATGAGCAACTCCCTGCTCAAGAGCAAACGGCTTTGCAGAGGAACAGAGAAGTCTACAGAGCAGCTGCTCATCCCACAAGCTGATTCAAAGGATGAGGCAAAAATGTACATGCTAATTAGATTCTCAGGTCTCATTCTTCAGGGGCCGTTTCTGAAGGAGGCAGGAAGAGGGTCTATTTGGCCAAAGTGGCTCATTAGTCCACAGCATCGCTAGACCAATCGCTGAAGTGTAAGCAATGACAATTTGGATCCCAAACCTTTTTTCAACTTTATCAGTTGTTGCAGATATTAAGCTGTAGGATTTAGAGCAGAGAATAGAAACATTCATTCTATTGTTTGCATTTATCTCATGGGCCAAATGTGGCTCGCCTTTAGAATGTGTAAGTATTAAATAGTGAAAGTTCTGGGTAGTGCACATGGCTCTAAAATATCTAAGATAAGTGTTTAAGAAGCCTAGTTTTTCTGGAAATATTTAGCATTGAAGTATGAAATAGTAAGGAGTGAATGTACTTGCCAAGCATTGAAAATCTTTCAGAAATCATGTTATCAGCTTCTTGTTAGCAATAACATAAAACTTGGTGCTAGCCAAGTGCTAACAAATAGTCTTTTATTGCTGGCAGCACACTAATTCCTTGGTCTTAAATTTTTTTTTTTCTTTCATATGGCAGTATTTTAGCAAGCTGTTGAGTTTTACTACTTTAGCTTGAGGAACTGCTACTTCCAAAGCATCAGGAACTCTGAGCAGCTTGTGATTTCCTTCATTTAATCTTTCTCAAAAAAAAAAAAAAAAAAAGCAAACTGTTACTATTCTTTAAATAAAATCAGTAAGGAAATTAGAAAACATTGGGCTAAATTTTTGAAATACCAATGTAATAATAATAATAAAAAAAATAGTGCCTCTGCCACCCCAGGATCTGGGAGCTGGATTTCCTTTTGAATCTTAAATAAAAGCTGTAAGTTAAAGAGTCTAGAAAGGGGCATGCATGCATACTAAGTCGCTTCAGTTGTGTCTGACTCTTTGCAACACTATGGACTGTAGCCCACCAGGCTCCTCTGTCCATGGGATTCTCCAGGCAGGAATCCTGGAGCAGGTAGCCATTCCCTTCTCCAGGGGATCTTCCCGACCCAGGGATGGAATCTGCCTCCTAAGTCTCCTGCACTGAGAGGCAGGTTCTTTACCACTAGCGCCACTGGGTGCATATCCACTTCCTAACGCTCCTTCATCCTGGAGGTTCTGGGGGGACCAGCCAAGGCCTGACAAGAGAATGACCCCATGTAAGTTATGTGGCACAAGCCACACCCAGGGCTTGGGTGGAGCTGAGGATGAGCCTAACCACGCAGCCCGCTCAGCCGAATTTCCCACATCTGCCCTCTGTACCCATTCCTGCCATGGCTGCTCCACATGAGTGACGAGATGCTTCTATCCCATTTCCCTGCCTCTATCATCCACTATGCCACCAAAACAGTCTAAAAAGTCTGGCCATGTGTCTTTCTGGCTTAAAACAAACAAAAAAGTTCCTCCATGGCTCCTCATCACCAAAAGGGAACTCCAAGCTTCTGAGCATAGTGCAGAGTTGGTCCAGGCCTCCCCTTTCCCGCATTGCCCAGGGCCTTTGTGCTTTGGCAGTGAAGGCCTGCAGCCTGCCCCACAGAGTATCTTGCAATTCCGTCCTTACGGCTTCTCAATGCTGTTTCCTCTGCTGCGAAAGTCTTTCCTCAGAAATCACCTCATCTGGGACGTTCTTGCTGAGACACACCCCCTTCCCTATGCCCCCACTCCTCTTCCCTCACCCACCTAACTAAACTCCACCTTTGTATATTTCTATCTGGGAAAAGCTTTAACTGTTGCACTGTCTTACTACTATGTTATTAGTAGGTTGTTGTTTTCTTTTTTTTTTTTTTTATCACCATTCCGACTTTATTTTTTTCTTTTTTTTTAAAAATATAAATTTATTTATTTTAATTGGAGGCTAATTACTTTACAATATTGTATTGGTTTTGCCATACATCAACATGAATCCACCACAGGTGTACACATGTTCCCCATCCTGAACCCCTCTCCTACCTCCCTCCCCGTACCATCCCTCTGGGTCATCCCATTGCACCAGCCCCAAGCATCCTGTATCATGCATCAAACCTGGACTGGCGATTCATTTCATATATGATATTATACATGTTTCCATGACATTCCCCCAAATCATCCCACCCTCTCCCTCTCCCACAGATTCCAAAAGACTGTTCTATACATCTGTGTTTCTTTTGCTGTCTCACATACAGGGTTATCATTACCATCTTTCTAAATTCCATATATATGCATTAGTATACTGTATTGGTGTTTTTCTTTCTGGTTTACTTCACTCTATATAATAGGCTCCAGGTTCATCCACCTCATTAGAACTGATTCAAATGTATTCTTTTTAATGGCTGAGTAATACTCCATTGTGTATATGTACCACAGCTTTCTTATCCATTCATCTGCTGATGGACATCTAGGTTGCTTCCATGTCCTGGCTATTATAAACAGTGCTGTGATGAACATTGGGGTACATGTGTCTCTTTCAGTTCTGGTTTCCTTGGTGTGTATGCCCAGTAGTGGGATTGCTGGGTCATAAGGCAGTTCTATTTCCAGTTTTTTAAGGAATCTCCACACTGTTCTCTATAGTGGCTGTACTAGTTTGCATTCCCACCAACAGTGTAAGGGGGTTCCCTTTTCTCCACACCCTCTCCAGCATTTATTGTGTGTAGACTTTTGGATAGCAGCCATTCTGACTGGCGTGAAATGGTACCTCATTGTGGCTTTGATTTGCATTTCTCTGATAATGAGTGATGTTGAGCATCTTTTCATGTGTTTGTTAGCCATCTGTATGTCTTCTTTGGAGAAATGTCTGTTTAGTTCTTTGGCCCATTTTTTGATTGGGTCATTTATTTTTCTGGAATTGAGCTGTAGGAGTTGCTTGTATATTTTTGAGATTAGTTGTTTGTCAGTTGCTTCATTTGCTATTATTTTCTCCCACTCTGAAGGCTCTCCTTTCACCTTGCTTATAGTCATCAAGACAGTATGGTACTGGCACAAAGACAGAAATATAAGTCAATGGAACAAAACAGAAAGCCCAGAGATAAATCCACGCACCTATGGACACCTTATCTTTGACAAAGGAGGCAAGAATATACAATGGAGAAAAGACAATCTCTTTAACAAGTGGTGCTGGGAAATCTGGTCAACCAACTGTAAAAGAATGAAACTAGAACACTTTCTAACACCATACACAAAAATAAACTCAAAATGGATTAAAGATCTAAATGTAAGACCAGAAACTATAAAACTCGTAGAGGAGAACATAGGCAAAACACTCTCCGACATAAATCACAGCAGGATCCTCTATGACCCACCTCCCAGAATATGGGAAATAAAAGCAAAAATAAACAAATGGGACCTAATTAAAATTAAAAGCTTCTGCACAACAAAGGTTGTTGCTTTCTAGTTGCTAAGTTGTGTCTAACTCTTTGCAGCCCCATGGACTGAAGCACACCAGGCTTTCCTGTCATTGACCATCTTTCAGAGTTTGTCCAAATTCATTGAGTCAGTGATGCTACCTAGCCATCTCATCCTCTGCTGCTGCCTTCTCCTCTTGCCCTCAATCTTTCCCAGCACCAGTGTCTTTTCCAATGAGTCAGCTCTTCACATCAGGTGGCCAAAAAGATTCTGGAGGACTTTGTAGGCAGGTTTTTTCTGTTTCTATACATCCCCAGCCTATTACAGTGCCTGGCATAAAGGAACAACTTCATGCATGTTTAAATCAACTTATAAGTCCTAGAGTAACTCTATGAGGATCCACCATCTAAAGGAATAATTTCATGCCATGCTATAGGTTATAGAGACTCCTAGGCCAAGCCTCACATTAGAAAATAAAACTTACATTTCCTTTAAAACCAATGCAAAGTGTGTAACGCAGTATCTTTTTAATCTGGCTGCCTTGAAGCTCAGCTAAATTCTTGGCTCAATCATATTAAATTTCATTTCTTCAAGATTTTCTTGTTTAACTGAACCATTTTTAGCCCTTCATCTTCATTATTTGGCCCTTGTTTTACTCTGTGTTATTAATGTTTCACTTCAGTTCACTTCAGTCGCTCAGTCGTGTCCGACTCTTTGCGACCCCATGAATCGCAGCACGCCAGGCCTTCCTGTCCATCACCAACTCCCAGAGTTCACTCAGACTCACGTCCATCGAGTCGGTGATGCCATCCAGCCATTTCATCCTCTGTCGTCCCCTTCTCCTCCTGCCCTCAATCCTTCCCAGCATCAGAGTCTTTTCCAATGAGTCAACTCTTCCCCTGAGGTGGCCAAAGTATTGGAGTTTCAGCTTTAGCATCAGTGCTTCCAATGAACACCCAGGACTGCTCTCCTTCAGAATGGACTGGTTGGATCTCCTTGCAGTCTAAGGGATTCTCAAGAGTCTTCTCCAACACCACAGTTCAAAAGCATCAATTCTTTGGCGCTCAGCTTTCTTCACAGTCCAACTCTCACATCCATACATGACTACTGGAAAAACCATAGCCTTGATTAGAAGGACCTTTGTTGGCAAAGTAATGTCTCTGCTTTTCAATATGCTATCTAGGTTGGTCATAACTTTCCTTCCAAAGAGTAAGCGTCTTTTAATTTCATGGCTGCAATCACCATCAGCAGTGATTTTGGAGCCCAAAAAAATAAAGTCTGACACTGTTTCCGCTGTTTCCCCATCTATTTCCCATGAAGTGATGGGACCAGATGCCATAACCTTCATTTTCTGAATGTTGAGCTTTAAGCCGACTTTTTCACTCTCCTCTTTCACTTTCATCAAGAGGCTTTTGATTTCCTCCTCATT
>NW_011494706.1:3033031-3033288 GCF_000754665.1 Bison bison bison
GCCATAAGGGTGGTGTCATCTGCATATCTGAGGTTATTGATATTTCTCCCAGCAATCTTGATTCCAGCTTGTGCTTCTTCCAGCCCAGAGTTTCTCATGAAGTTAAATAAGCAGGATGACAATATACAGCCTTGACGTACTCCTTTTCCTATTTGGAACCAGTCTGTTGTTCCATGTCCAGTTCTAACTGTTGCTTCCCGACCTGCATATAGGTTTCTCAAGAGGCAGGTCAGGTGGTCTGGTATTCCCATCTCTTT
>NW_011494706.1:3033455-3038695 GCF_000754665.1 Bison bison bison
GAATTTTCCACAGTTTATTGTGATCCACACAGTCAAAGGCTTTGGCATAGTCAATAAAACAGAAATAGATGTTTTTCTGGAACTCTCTTGCTTTCTCGGTGATCCAGTAGATGTTGTCAGTTTGATCTCTGGTTCCTCTGCCTTTTCTAAAACCAGCTTGAACATCTGGAAGTTCACGGTTCACATATTGCTGAAGCCTGGCTTGGAGAATTTTGAGCATTACTTTACTAGCGTGTGAGATTGCAATTGTGCGGTACTTTGAGCATTCTTTGGCATTGCTTTTCTTTGGGATTGGAGTGAAAAGTGACCTTTCCAGTCCTGTGGCCACTGCTGAGTTTTCCAAATTTGCTGTTTATTAATGTATTTATTTTTATTGTTGTTTAGTCGCTAAGTCATGTCTGACTGTTTGCAGCCCCATGCACTGTAGCCCACCAGGCTCCTCTGTCCATGGGATTTCCCAGGCAAGAATACTGGAGTGGGTTGCCATTTCCTTCTCTAGGGGATCTTCCCAATCCAGGGATTGACCCTGTGTCTCCTGCATTGGCAGCTGGATTCTTTGCCACTGAACCACCAGGGAAACCTCTTTATTTTTATTATGGTATCTTTTTTTGAATTTTATTTATTTTTTAATTTTTTATTAATTTATTTTAATTGTAGTCTAATTAGTTTACAATATTGTGGTGGTTTTTGCCACACATTGACATGAATCAGCCAAGGGTGTACATGTGTTCCCCATCCTGAATCCCCCTCCCACAATCCTCCCCATCCCATCCCTCTGGGTTGTCCCAGTGCACTGGCTTTGAGCCCTGTTTCATGCATTGAACTTGGGCTTGTCATCTATTTCATATATGGTAATATACATGTTTCAAAGCTATTGTCTCAAATCATCCCACCCTCAGCTTCTCCCATAGAGTCCAAAAGTCTGTTCTTTATATCTGTGTCTCTTTTGCTGTCTTGTACATAGCATTGTCATTACCAGCTTCCTAAATTCCATATATATGCATTAATATACTGTATTGATGTTTTTCTTTCTGACTTACTTCACTCTGTATAATAGGCTCCAATTACATCCACCTCATTAGAACCAACTCAAATGCATTCTTTGTAATAACTATTACGACATCTTAAATATTTTTGCAGTAAATCATTAAAAATCTGAGAAAAGGATAAAGAAATTGAATAAAATTTCCCCAAAGTTAATTTACTTTCAAATACATTTGAAGTATGAGTAATAGTTAAGAAGGACAGAATGAAGTTGAACAGGGCAAGAAAAGGAAGAGAGTGATGTATTGGGAAAGAGAGGGAAAAAGAACAAAATGTTTACTATTCCAAGTGGAATGTTTGCCTTGCATGGGGACAGTCCATGTAGACTATTATATAAATGTAACATAGAAAATTTATGAAGCATCTGGTAGATAGAAAATATTAAGAAATGGAAATGAAAAGACCTTGGTTGTATAGATTCCAGAATGATAAATAGAAAGAAATTTATGTTCCCTCTTGTCAAGCAAGTAGCCCATGTCAGTAACAGGACTAATAGGCAGTTCTGTCCAGTCTGTGAAATTCAAGTATTGCAAACACCTAGGTGAAGTTGAGTAATTAGGACATTACAGGGAAGTAGTCAAGGGTAAAGGATCATGAACACGCTTTCAAAATGTCATTAATACTAAGATTAAACATTAAAGATATTTCATGGATTTTTTAACATGCTGAATGATTCCATTTATTTATTATGTTTAAAATTTTATCTGTATTGGAGTACAGTTGATTTACAGTATTGTGTTAGTTTCAGGTGTACAGCAAAGTGGTTTAGTTGTACATATACATATATCTATTCTTTTTTTAGATTCGTTCTCCATATAGGTTATTACAGAATATTGAGTACTGTTCCCTATGCTATCCAGTAGGTCCTTGTTGATTGTCTATTATATATATATATATTAGTATGTATATATGCTAATTCCCATCCCCTAATGTATCCCTCCCACACATTTCCCCTTTGGGAACCATAAGTTTTTTTTTCTAAGTCTGTAAGTCTCTTTCAGTTGTGTAAATAAGTTCATTTGTATCATTTTTTAGACTCCACAGATAAGTCGCATCATATGATGCTTTTCTTTTTCTTCTAGTGAATATTCCATGTGATCTTGTTTATAAGACTAATTATTTTTAATATATTAAAAACTAGAATGGTCTAGGACATGTGTTCCTGCATTAAATAAAAGAGGATTTCACAAATTCAGCTTTTCAAAGTGCACTTTTTAGGATACAGAATAAAAATTTTGAAGTTTAGTCTATTATCAATCCATGACTTACCTTTTCTTTTTTGATTTCACGGTTGTTTTGTTCATCTTTGCTTCCTTGTTGCTACTTCACTTTTTTCTTCTTATAGAGACCCATCCGAATACGTTTAAAATATGAATTCAAATATATGTACATACTTATACATTTCTGGTGACACTGTAGATGTATGTGGTTTTAAATTCAATTTATTGAAACTGAAAAAATCACACATTTCTCCTAACCTCTACTACCTTCCTCAGACAAGTGCTAATCTAACCTGTTGTCTGTATCTATGAGGTTGGTTATATAAAATTCACACACACATAACACACATGTTTAGATTTCATATATATAAGAGATCTGACTTTGACTTATTTCACTTAGCCTAACAGGGAGGGAACACAACCCCACCCATCAACAGAAAATTGGATGAAAGATTTACTGAGCATGGCTGCACCCATCAGAACAAGACCCAGTTTCCCCCTCAGTCAGTCTCTCCCATCAGGAACCTTCCATAAGCCTCTTATCCTTCTCCATCAGAGGGCAGACAGACTGAAAACCACAATCATAGGAAACTAACCAGTATGATCACATGGACCACAGCCTTGTCTAATCAATGAAAGTATGAGCCATGCCAGGTAGGGCCACCCAAGATGGACGGGTCATGGTGGAGGGTTCTGACAAAACCCAGGGTCCACTGGAGAAGGGAGTGGCAAACTGCTTCAGTATTCCTGCCTTCAGAACCCCATGAACAATATGAAAAGGCAAAAACATAGGACACCGAAAGAGGAACTCCCCAGGTCAGTAGGTGCCCAATATGCTACTGGAGATCAGTGGAGAAATAACTCCAGAAAGAATGAAGAGATGGAGCCAAAGCAAAAACAACACCCAGTTGTGGATGTGACTGGTGATGGAAGTAAAGTCCAATGCTATAAAGAGCAATATTGCGTAGGAACATGGAATGTTAAGTCCATGAATCAAGGCAAGTTGCTGCTGCTGCTGAGTCGCTTCAGTCGTGTCCAACTCTGTGCGACCCCATAGATGGCAGCCCACCAGGCTCCCCCATCCCTGGGACTCTCCAGGCAAGAACACTGGAGTGGGTTACCATTTCCTTCTCCAATACATGAAAGTGAAGTCGCTCAGTCGTGTCCGACTCTTAGCGACCCCATGGACTGCAGCCTACCAGGCTCCTCCGCCCATGGGATTTTCCAGGCAAGAGTACTGGAGTGGGATGCCATTGCCTTCCCCTCAAGGCAAGTTGGAAGTGGTCAAACAGCAGATGGCAAAAATGAACGTTGACATTTTAGGAATCAGCAAACTAAAATGGACTGGAATGGGTGAATTTAACTCAGATGATCATTATATCCACTACTGTGGGCAAAAATTCCTTAGAAGATATAGAGTAGCCATCATAGTCAACAAAAGAATCTGAATTGAAGTACTTGGATGCAATCTCAAAAATGACAGAATGATCTCTGTTCGTTGCCAAGGCAAATCATTCAATATCACAGTAATCTAAGTCAATAATGCTGAAAAGCTGAAGTTGAACAGTTCTATGAAGACCTACAAGACCTTCTATAACTAACACCCAAAAATGATATCCTTTTTATTTTAGGGGACTGGAATGCAGAAGTAGGAAGTCAAGAGATACCTGGAGTAACAGGCACATTTGGCCTTGGAGTACAGAATGAAGCAGGGCAAAGACTGCTAGAGTTCTACCAAAAGAATGCACTGGTCATAGCAAACACCCTCTTCCAACAACACAAGAGAAGACTCTACACATGGACATCAGCAAATGGTCAATACTGAAATCAGACTGATTATATTCTTTGCAGACAAAAATGGAGAAGCTCTATACAGTCAGCAAAAACAAGACCAGGAGCTGACTGTGGCTCAGATCATGAACTCCTTATTGCCAAATTCAGACTTAAATTGAAGAAAGTAGGGAAAACCACTAGACCATTCAGGTATGACCTAAATCAAATGCCTTATGATTATACAGTGGAAATGGGAAATACTGATAGAGTCCCCGAAGAACTGTGGACAGAGGTTCATGACATTGTACAGGAGGAAGGGATCAAGACCATCCCCAAGAAAAAGAAATGCAAAAAGGCAAAATGGTTGTCTGAGGAGGCCTTACAAATAGCTGTGAAAAGAAGAGAAGCAAAAGGCAAAGGAGAAAAGGAAAGATATACCCATTTGAATACAGAGTTCCAAAGAATAGCAAGGCGAGATAAGAAAGCTTTCCTCAGTGATCCCGGCAAAGAAATAGAGGAAAACAATAGAATGGGAAAGACTAGAGATCTCTTCAAGAAAATTAGAGATAGCAAGGGAATATTTCATGCAATAATGGGCACAATAAAGGACAGAAATGGTATGGATCTAACAGAAGCAGAAGATATTAAGAACAGGTAGCAAGAATACACAGAAGAACTATACAAAAAAGATTTTCATGACCCAGATAATCATGATGGTGTGATCACTCATCTAGAGCCAGACATCCTGGAATGTGAAGTCAAGTGGTCCTTAGGAAGCATCACTAAGAACAAAGCTAATGAAGGTGATGGAATTACAGTTGAACTATTTCAAATCCTAAAAGATGATGATCTGAAAGTGCTACACTCAACATGCCAGCAAATTTGGAAAACTCAGCAGTGGCCACAGGTCAGTGGCCACAGGTCAGTGGCCACAGGTCAGTGGCCACAGGTCAGTGGCCACAGGACTGGCAAAGGTCAGTTTTCATTCCAATCCCAAAGAAAGGCAATGCCAAAGAATGTTCAAACTACTGCAAAATTGCACTCATCTCACACACTAACAAAGTAATGCTCAAAATTCTCCAAGCCAGGCTTCAACAGTATATAAACCACTAACTTCCAGATGTTCAAATTGGATTTAGAAAAGGCAGAGGAACCAAAGATCAAATTGCCAACATCCACTGGATCATCAAAAAAGCAAGAGCA
>NW_011494706.1:3038947-3046208 GCF_000754665.1 Bison bison bison
CAGAAAAGTGAAGAGGACTAAAAAGACTTCTTGATGAAAATGAAAGAGGAGAGTGAAAAAGTTGGCTTAAAGCTCAACATTCAGAAAACTAAGATCATGGCATCTGGTCCCATCACTTCATGGCAAATAGATGGGGAAACAGTAGAAACAATGACAGACTCTTTTTTTGGGCTCCAAAATTACTGCAGATGGTGACGGCTATAACAAACCTAGACAGCATATTAAGAAGCAGAGACATTACTTTTCCAGCAAAGGTCTGTCTAGTCAAAGCTATGGTTTTTCCAGTAGTCATGTATGGGTGTGAGAGTTGGACTATGAAGAAAGCTGAGCACTGAAGAATTGATCCTTTTGAACTGTGGTGTTGGATAAGACTCTTGAGAATCCCTTGGACTGCAAGGAGATCCAACCAGTCCATCCTAAAGGAAATAAGTGCTGAATATTCATTGGAAGGACTGATGCTGAAGCTGAAACTCCAATATTTTGGTCACTTCATGTGAAGAGTGGACCCATGTGGAAAAGACCCTGATGCTGGGAAAGATTGAAGGCAGGAGGAGAAGGGGACGACAGAGGATGAGATGGTTGGATGGCATCACCGACGTGATGGACATGAGTTTGAGCAAGTTCTGTGAACTGGTGATGGACAGGGAAGCCTGGCGTGCTGCAGACTATGGGGTTGCAAAGAGTCAGACATGACTTATGACTGAACTGACAGAACTGATATAAATATATTGTATGTATGTGTATATATATTATATACATGTTTATCTACACATATATATGTATGCATATGTATATTTGTTCATTCGTCCATTGATGATTTAGCTTGATTCCATATCTTTGTTACTGTAAATATATTTTTTAAGTTAGTTGTCTTTGGCTAAATAACCCAGATGTAGAATTGCTGGATCATATGGTAATTCTATTTTTAATTTTTTGAGCAGTCTCCATACTGTTTTTCATAGTAGCTACACCAATTTATATTGCCACCAACAGTGTACAAAATTCCCCTTTTATCAACATGCTCACCAACATTTCCTCTTATCTTATAATAATAGCTGTTCCAACAGATGTGAAGTGATACCCTTTTACCTTTTGGTCATCTATTTTCTTCTTTGGAAAATGGTTATTTTGTTCCTCTGCCCTTTAAATCAGATTATTTGGGGGATTTTTCTATTGAATGAGTTATTTATATATTTGGATATTAACACCTTATCAGATATATGATTTGCAAATATTTTCTGCCATTCAGTGGGTTTCTTTTTCATACTGTTGATTATTTCCTTCACTGTGGAAAAGCTTTTTAGTTTGATGTAGTCCCACTTGTTTATTTTTGCTTTTGTTGCTTTTGGTGTCAGATTCAAAGAATCATTTGTCATGACTTGCATAAAGGAGCTTACCGCTTATGTTCTCTTCGAGGAGTTTTATGGTTTCATGTCTTACATTCAAGCCTTTAATCCATTTTGAGTTAATTTTTGTGTATGGATTAATAGTGATCCAGTTTCATTCTTCTACATGTGGGTGTCCAATTTTCCTTACATAATTTATTGAAGAGACTGTTCTTTCCCCATTGTGTATTCTTGGCTCCTTTGTCATAGGTTAATTGATCATATATGTGTGGATTTATTTCTGGGTTCTCTATTCTGTTCCATTGATTTATGTGTCTTTTTGAATGCTAATATCACATGTTTCATTACTACTGCTTTGTAGCATAGTTTGAAATCAGGGAATTTTATATCTCCATTTTTGTTCTTTCTCAAGATTACTTTGGTCATATGGGATATTTTATGGTTTCATGCAAATTTTAGGATTTCTGCTTTATTTTTGTGAGAAACGCCTTTGGAATTTTGATAGAGATTGCATCGAGTCTGTATATTGCTTTGGGTAGTATGGACACTTTTAACAGTATTAATTCTTCCAATTCATAAACATGGAATATATTTCCATTTTTCTGTGTCTTCTTTAGTTTCTTTCATTAATGTCTGGTAGTTTTCAATGTACAGGACTCACTTCTTGGTTAAATACACTCCTGGATATTTTATTCTCTTTGATACAATTTTAAATGAAGTTGTTTTCTTAGTTACTATACTCTTTTGATAGTTCATTATTAGTGTATAGAAATGCAACAGATTTGTATATATTGATATTATATCCTGCAACTTGACCAAATTTATTTGTTCTAACAGTGTTCTGATGGAGTTATTAGGGTTTTCTACATAAAATATCATGTCTATTACAAATAGTCACAGTTTTACTTGTTCCTCCAATCCACATGCCTTCAGTTTCTTTTTCTTGCCTAATTGCTCTGAGCAATTCAGTGCTATGTTGAATAAAAGTGGCAGAAGTGGACATTCTTACTTGTCCCTTATCTTCCAGGAAAAGCTTCTAGCTTTTCACTATTGAGTATGCTATTAGCTGTGGGCTTGTCATATGTGACCTTTATTGTGTTGAGCTATGTTTCCTCTATACATGCTTTATTTTTTATTATAAATTGATATTGAAATCTGTCAAATGCTTTTCTGAATCTATTGAAATGTTAGTATAATTTTTATCTTTCACTTTATAAATGTGATGAATCACGTTAGCTGATTTACAGATATTGCATCATCCTTGCATCCTGGAATATGTCCTATTTGATCATTGTGTATAATCCTTTTAATGCCTGTTGAATTTGGTTGTTTTCTAGTATTTTGTTGAGATTTTTGCATCTATGTTCATCAGAAATATTGTCCTGTCCTTTTCTTTTCTTGAGGCATCCTCATTTGGTTTTGGTATTACGGTGATGATGGGTTTGGAAGAGTTCACTTCTCTTCTATTTTCTGGAAGAGTTTGAGAAGGATAGGTATTATTTCTTCTTTGAAGGTTTAGTAGAATTTACTGGAGAAGGAAATGGCAACCCACTCAGTATTCTTGCCTGGAAAATCCCATGGACGTAGGAGCCAGGTAGGCTACAGTCCATGGGGTCGCAAAGAGTCAGACACGACTGAGCGACTTCACTTCCACTTTCACTAGGGAAGCCATCTGGTCCTGAACTTCTGCTTTCTGGGAGGTTTTTGCTTACTGACTAAATCTCCTTACTAGTCATTGATCTGTTCAGATTTTCTATTTCCTCATGATTCACTCTTTGTAGGTTGTATGTTTCTTGGAATTTATCCATTTCTCCTAGGTTGTCCATTTTGTTAGCGCATAATTTGGCCATAATAGTCTCTTATTATCCTTTGTCTTTCCATGGTATCAATTGTAACATCTATTTCTTTTCTGATTTTATTTGAGACCTCTTTTTTTTATTGGTGGATCTAGCTAAAGGTTTGTACATTTTTTCATCTTTTCAAAGAACCTCTTAGTTATATCAATCTTTTCTATTGTCTCAGTCTCAATTTCATTTATTTCTGCTCTAACTTTTATTTCCTTCCTTCTACTAAATTTGGATTTAGTTTGTTCTTTTTCTTAGTTCTTTGAGATATATAAAGTTAGGTTGTTAGACACTTTTCTTGTTTCTTGAGGTAGGCATTTAGCACTAGGAACTTCCGTCTTAGAGCTCCTCTTGCAGTATCCCATAGACTTTGTTGTGTTATGTTTCCATTTTCATTTGTCTCAAGGTGCTTTTTAATTTCTCTTTAGATTTCTTATTTGATCTATTGGTTGTTCAGTAGCATGTTGTTTAATCTCCACATAATTTGTGAATTTTCCAGTTTTCTTTGTGTAATTAATTTCTAGTGTCATACCTAATGTCATTGTGGTTATGAAAGTTGGTTGTATATAATTTCACTTCTCTTAAATATTTTAAGACTTGTTTAGTGGCCTAACATATGATGTATTTTGGAAATTGTTCCATGTGCACTGGAGGAGACTGTGTATTCTGCTACTTTTGAATGGAACGTTTTGTAAATATCTGATGAGCATCATCTTTTCTCTCCCTTTGCTATGCTCCAGTGTCTACTAGATGAGGGGGTTTATACATGTCTGATTTTTGTAGCTGACACCTAGGGGAATGCCTCTTGATCTCCTGGCTCTGGAGGCCAGGGGATCTTGCATTCCTGGTCCCATGGGACTGTAATAATTGGTATCACCCAGAAAAGACCTTTTACCCCTGGCTGGTGCTCTGAATTTTGTGACTGCTGCCAGGAGACATCTCTACATTGAATGGCTCTGGTGCCAGTGGGGCTTATACTCATGGGTCTCACAGGACTAAAACCAAAGGAGAAAGAGTGACTGAGAGCCACCACTCCCAGGGCATTGCAAGAGACAACAGATTGAGGAACTTGATTATTCTGTGAAGGAGATCTGTTAGCTAGTTATTATGACTGTGGCCTGAGAGACAGGCTTCTAATTAAATACATATCTTGGGGTCAAACAATCATTACCAGAGATCTTGGAAGGTGGGTTTAGCTTTGCACTCATCCTCTGTCACATTACAGAGCACCAGTGTCTACTGGAGGGGAGATTAAATATCTTTGGGGCCTTAGTTTTTATATTTGGTATCCTGGTTTTTGTGGTTGTTGTCCAAGGAATGTTCCTTTATCACTTGGCTCTGGTGACAGGTAGTAAGGGAGGGCTTTCATTCCTGGGTTCCACGGGACTGTGGCAATATGAAAGATAGTTCTTTGCAGGCTACCACCCCAGGGCACTACACAAATAGTAGACTGGAACACATTCCCCAATCTTTCTGTGAAGGGACCTCTTTGCTTGTCTTGAAGCTTTGGCCTGAGGGGCAGGCTTTTAGCATACATTCAGTAGCCTACAGAGCTGCTTTCAAGGAAGATAGGCTATAACTGTCATATGGGCACTCCAGCTCACTGTATCACCCAGAAAAGAGCTTATCCACCTGTTTGGAGCCCTGATCTCTGACTGCAACCCAAGGGATACTTGCATTTTATCTGGCTCTGGTGGTCAGTGGGATTTATGCTTGTGGTGTCACAGGACTGTATATATTTACATGCTTTTAAAAACTGATATCTAAATATCTAGCTTCTGGTCAGCCTGAATCTAGGTGCTGAGATCCTCCTCGCTGGGACACTGACAGGTCTTTGCACATCCTCAACTGCTGGGAGCTATTTAAGATACAGCCTGCTTGGACAAGTACAGAGATTTGACAGACAACCAAGATCTGAGGGTTGAAAGACAAGGTTTATCTCCTACACAAAACCACTCCTTCCAGACTAGGAGAGGCTGTTTCATCCATTGTATAGAAACCAACTCAGAGAGTCAAGCATAATGAAGAAATAGAGGGACATGTTCCAAATGAAAAGAACAACATACAATCTCAGAACGCAAACCTTAATGAAATAGAAATAAGTAATTTACCTGATAAAAAGTTAAAAGTAATAGTCATTAAGATGCTTACCAAACTGGAGAGAGGAGTGGTAAACACAGTGAGAGCTCTGACACAGAAGTGTAAAATATGAGCAAGTACAACACAGAAGTTACAGAACTGAAGAATACACTACAGGGGTCAAGAGCAGAGGACACGAGGCAGAAGAAAGAACTGGTTAACGTGAATAGAGGCCAGTGGAACTTACCTAATTGAGTGGCACACAGATAAAATGATGAATAAAAGTGAAGATAAGTTAACACAGTTATGAAGTGAAGTGAAGTTGCTCAGTCATGTCCGACTCTTTGCGACCCCGTGGACTGTAGCCCACCAGGCTCCTCTGTCCATGGGATTCTCCAGGGGAGAATACTGGAGTGGGTTGCCATTTCCTTCTCCAGGGGATCTTCCCGACCCAGGGATCGAACCCGGGTCTCCTGCATTGCAGGCAGACGCTTTACCCTCTGAGCCACCAGGGAAAAGCTAACATAGTTATGGGACATCAAATGAACTAATATTCACATCATAGGGCTCTAGAGGGGAAGACAGACAGAGAGAAACGCCATTATTTGAAGAAAGAAAGAAAATTTGAAAGAAATTGTGGAGAAATATTTGAAGAAAGTCCATTATTTGAAGAAATAATGGCTAAAAAGTTCCCTAACCTGAGGAAGGAAACAGACACCCAGATCCAGGAATCCCAGGGAGTTCCAACTAAGATGAACCCAAATAGACCCACACTAAGGCAAAGACAAGGAGAGAATCTTAAAAGCAGCAAAAAAAAAAAAAAAAAAGACAAACGTTATATACAAGGGAACCTATATAGGACTATCAGTAGATTTTGAGCAGAAACTTTGGCTGGAATAAAGTGGCACAATATAGTAAAAATACTGAAAGAAAAAAAAATTGCCAATGAAAAACACACTACTTGGCAAAGTAATCATTCAGAAGTAAAGGGAGATAAAGATGTCTCCAGACATGGCAAAGCTAAAGGAGTTCAGCATCACTAAATTGGTTTTACAAAAAAATATTCAAGAGACTTGTTTAAGCTGAAAAGAGAGTTAGTTATAGGAACACATGAAAGAATAAATCTTACTGGAATGGTAAATACAGAGTAAAGGTAGTAGATTAATCACTTTTAAGATAGTGTGAAAGTTAAAAGACAAAATTGGTAAAAAAAAAAAAAAAAGATAAGCATAATTTTAATAATTAGTTGGGGATATACAAGATTTAAAAATATGACATCAAAAACATAGAAGAAGGGAGAGAATAATATTGAGTTTAACAGTGGGCTCAAGCTTAAGTTGTTATTGACTTAAAATAGACTGTTATAGATAATAATTGTTATATGTAAGCCTTGTGATAACTACAAAGCAAAAATGTATATTAAATACACAAAAGGCAAATAGAAAAGAATGTAAGCATACCACTAAAGGAAGTAATCAAATCACAAAGAAAAAGAGCAAGAGAAGAAAAAAGAAATGGAGAGGAACTGCAAAAATAGCAAGAAAACAACAAAATGTCACATAATTATCAGCAGTTACTTTAAATGTAAATGGACTAAATTCTCCAATCAAAAGACATGTAAATGTATTTTTAAAAATTTGTTTGCTACCTACAAAAGACTCACTTTAGATGAAAGGACACTCAAAGACAGAAAGTAATGGGATGAAAAAAGATATTCCAAACAATAACCCGGTGTACGAGACAGCAAAAGAGACACTGATGTATTGAACAGTATTATGGACTCTGTGGGAAAGGGAGAGGGTGGGAAGATTTGGGAGAATGGCAATGAAACATGTAAAATATCATGTAGGAAACGAGTTGCCAGTCCAGGTTCGATGCATGACGCTGGATGCTTGGGGCTGGTGTACTGGGATGGCCCAGAGGGATGGTATGGGGAGGGAGGAGGGAGGAGGGTTCGGGATGGGGAACACATGTATACCTGTGGCGGATTCA
>NW_011494706.1:3046308-3046652 GCF_000754665.1 Bison bison bison
CACTGAGGAAGGCTTTCTTCTCTCTCTTTGCTATTCTTTGGAATTCTGCATTCAAATAGGTATAACTTTTCTGCTTTGCCTTTTGCTTCTCTTCTTTTCACAGCTTTTTAAAAGCCTCCTCAGACAACCATTTTGCCTTTTTACATTTCTTTTTCTTGGGGATGGTCTTGATCCCTTCCTCCTGTACAATGTCATGAACCTCTGTCCATAGTTCTTCAGGCACTCTGTCTATCAGATCTAATGCCTTGAATCTATTTCTCTCTTCCAGTGTATAATCATAAGGGATTTGATTTAGGTCATACCTGAATGGTCTAGTGGTTTTCCCTACTTTCTTCAATTTAAGT
>NW_011494706.1:3046752-3051963 GCF_000754665.1 Bison bison bison
GTTTAAAAATTAAAAATAAAAATTAAAGTAGAAAAAAATAAAAATAAATAAAAGGTAAAGGAAAAAAAAAAAAAAAGAAAATAGAAACCAAAAGAAAGCTGGAGTGGCTGTATTTTTTTCAATCAAAATAGCCTTTAAAATAAAGACTGTAATTAAGAGACAAAGAAGGCCTTACATAGTGATAAAGGCATTAATTCAACAAGAAGATTTAACATTTGTAAATATTCATGCATCCAACACTTGAGTGTCTAAACATATAAAGCAAATATTAACAGACTAAAGGGAGAAATAGGCTTCCCAGGTGGTACTAGTGGTAAAGAATCTGCCTGCCTGCAGAATATGCAGGAGACACAAAAGACATGGGTTTTATTCCTGGGTCAGGAAGATACCTTGGAGTAGGAAATGGCAACCCACTCCAGTATTCTTGCCAGGAAAATGTCATGGGTAGAGGAGCCTGATGGGCTACAGTCCATGGGGCCTCAAAGAGTCGGACACAACTGAGTGAGCATACAAAGGGAGAAATAAACAATCCTAGTAAGGGACTCTAATACCACATTTGCGTCAGTGGATAGCTCATCAGACCAGGAAAACATCAAGGAAACTTTAACCTTGAACAATATTAAATCAGATGGACTTAACAGACATTTTGCACCTTGAATGGATTTTTTTCCCAAGTTTGACTTTGTAACATGCATTGGTCATTTGGAAAATGTTGCTTTACTGAGTTATACAGATTTTCTAAATGTTGATACATTTTATAATATAGTATCAACAAATCACATTCATTAATATCATTCCAGTCTCATAAAAAAAAAAAAAAAAAAGCTGTTAAGTATGGGGAAGCTGTCAAGCTCACAGAGGCACATACACATTTTCCAAAATTCTAATTTTTGCTGGATAGCTCGATTTTTATTGTGGGCAACAAATACTGTCAGTTGTTTTCCTTGAAGTGACAAGCTCACTTTGTTCATTTCTGACAGTGTCTGCCAAATACCCAAGTCTGAATAACCATGGTTTGTCAGTCATTCTCTCAAGAAAAAGTGCCATTCTACGAGGGAAAAAACAGTTAGTTTAGCTCTCAACTCATATATCTTCACAGATACACGTGTACTTCAGTATACAGAAGAAAGAGCTGTATATGTGCTTACCATTTGGTCACACTGAAAAGAAGCAAATTCAAGGATGGAGATCTAATAAAATGATTTTTACTACCTCGTCAAAGATATTCTTAATGACACTGGCTTTTTTTTCCTGCAAGTGCATGGTAATGAAAAATAGAACTACTAGCAATTTGGTGCCATTGCTTCTGCGTGGACTAGGGCACGGCACTTAAATCCACCACATCGGTTCAAAGGTCAGCAATGTAAAAAAGGCAGAAGATGCCTTAGTATTTTTAGGAAAATAATTTTGACCCTATGGGCCTCTGGAAGTGAACCTCACAGACTGTTAAAAATGCTGTCAGGGGAGATATACGAAGAAAATTTGAAAAGGCCTTTGTCATTCATATCCCCCAAATTCAGTACCACTGTAAAGACGTGATAATCCGAGGTAGCATCTATAGGCAGGGTGCAATGGAGAAGCTAAGGAGGAAGTAACCAAAATGCACAAACGTGGGGAAGTCTAATTTTATTAGGCAGAAAATTGTTAATGAGTTTACAGGCATACCTCTGAGATAATTGCAGATTCAGTTTCAGACCACTGCAATAAAGCAGATATTACAATAAAGCAAACCACACACATTTTTTGGTTTCCTAGTACTTACAAAAGTTATATTTACACCACACTATAGTCTACTGAGTGTGCAATTGTATCATGTCTAAGAAATGTGTATACCTTAATTAAAAATAGTTTATTGCTAAACAGTGCTAACCATTCCGAGCCTTTAGCAAGTCATAATCTTTTTGCAATCACGGATCACAGGTCACCGTAGCAAATATAATATTAACGAAAATGTTTGAAATATTATGAGAATTACCAAAATGAGACACAGAGTGAGCAAATGCTGTTGGAGAAAATGCTGCCAACAGACTTGCTCAATGCAGGGTTACCACAATCCTTTATTTTAAAAAAACACAATTATCTGTCATGTACAGTAAAGTGAAACACAATTAAAGGAGATATGCCTGTAGTAATCTAAATAGCCTAGAGATTCAGGGTCATTGTAAGTATGGTGATATTGTAGGTGGCTGTTCTAGAAGGTAGTGGGTAATGATAATCTTTCATTTTGTGGATCAGTGGAGATAGTGGAGGGAGAAACTGCTTTTTTAGGGGAAATATGGAAAGATGAACTAGCAATGGAGCTGAGACTACCATAGGTCCTGCCATTCCTGAATATATAGCAAGCTAGCAGTTAATGGAATGTTGGCAAAATTTCATTTTGATGAAAAAAAGAGAGCACACCTCAGCTGACATGACAGTGTTAAAAACGTGGCTTGTTCAGATATATGTGGTTTGGGGTTACCAATTTGTTTTGCCCTTAACAGTCATGTTGCTACATCTATAAGAGACATAATCTTTGCTCCAGAAATGATGAGTTAAAGGAAGTGAAATATATCTGTGCATTCTGGATGTCTGAGTAGTCCATTAATACAAACAGTAATAATAATACCAATCTATTGCAGGAATAAAGGCCTTTTCTTATTCACAAACATGGTTGAGAGGAAATGAATCAGTAACCACAGCCTCCTCCGGTTAACTGCTTTAATTCTCCTTTTCAGTTTTTTTTTCCTTTGAGAAAGAAAACATCTTCCAGGGTCTGAAGTAAAAGCAGAAGTGGATGTAAACAAAATTAAAAAGTCAGGTTTTCAGGCTGGATCTGTAATAAGCTTTCAGCTGAAATGAAATGTAATTAGCAACCACGATAATGCAGTTTGCTTCATTTAGCTCTTCAGCGGGTTTATAAACAAATTCTGCCGGTTAACTTGTAAAGCAGATGCAGCCACTACACTCTGGCAAAGCACGTTAGAGAGGACCATCTCCTGCAGGTGCAAGGATGGCAGGATGATCCATTTATCTGCTCAGCAGTCAGGAATGCTGGCGACAATGAGCATGCACCATTTTTAAAGGCTCCTCTATAAGGAAGGTTAGGAAATAGTTCATCTGAGGAATTAAGAAGGAAAAGTTGGGAGCAGCACTCAGATTCTCAAAGTAAACATTAATGCTTACTTCGTAAAACTCCCACAAAGACAGACTTATGTGTTATTTAGGGTCCAAGCATACACTCAATAACTGCTGGTTACTCTTACCAAAATATTATCAGTGAGTGTGAAGTGGGATCAAAGACTTCTTTAAAGCATTTCTGTATTTTCAGAGTTTACTCATACTTCCTTTAATATGCATAAAAATATTAAGATTATTTGAAAAAGCGAGTAAAAGCAAAATTTTGAGCTCATCCTCAGTCAGTCAGTGCAGTCGCTCAGTCATGTCCAACTCCTTGAGATCCCATGGACTGCAGCACGCCAGGCTTCTGTGTCCATCACCAACTCCCGGAGCATACTCAAACTCATGTCCATCACGTCAGTGATGCCATCCAACCATCTCATCCTCTGTCATTCCTTTCTCTTTCTCCTTCAAAGATTGAACATCAGACTATTTTCCAATGAGTTGGTTCTTTGCATCAGGTGCACAAAGTATTAGAGTTTCAGCTTCAACATCAGCCCTTCCAATGAATATTCAGGACTGATTTCCTTTAGGATGGGCTGGTTTGATATCCTTGCAGTCCAAGGGATTCTCAAGAGCCTTCTCCAACACCACAGTTCAAAAGCATCAATTCTTCAGTGCTCAGCTTTCTTTATAGTCCAACTCTCACACCCATACGTGACTACTGGAAAAACCATGGCTTTACTAGATGAACCTTTGCTGGCAAGGTAATGTCTCTGCCTTTAATACGCTATCTAGGTTGGTCATAACTTTTCTTCCAAGAAGCAAGTGTCTTTTAATTTCATGGCTGCAGTCACCATCTGCAGTGATTTTTGGAGCCCCCCAAAATAGTCTGTCACTATTTCTACTCTTTCCCATCTATTTGCCATGAAGTGATGGCACCAGATGCCATGATCTAGTTTTCTGAATGTTGAGTTTTAAGCCAACTTTTTCACTCTCGTCCTTCACTTTTATCAAGAGGCTCTTTAGTTCCTCTTTGCTTTCTGCCGTAAGGGTGGTGTCATCTGCATATCTGAGGTTATTGATATTTCTCCCAGCAATCTTGATTCCAGCTTGTGCTTCTTCCAGCCCAGCGTTTCTCATGATGTACTCTGCATATAAATTAAATAAGCAGGGTGATAATGTACCGCCTTGACGTACTCATTTCCCGATTAAGAACCAGTCTGTTGTTCCATGTCCAGTTCTAACTATTGCTTCTTGACCTGCATACAGGTCTCTCAAGAGGCAGGTCAGGTGGTCTGCTACTCCCATCTCTTGAATTTTGAATAGTTTGTTGCAGTCTACACAGTCAAGGCTTTGGCGTAGTCAATGAAGCAGAAGTAGATGCTTTTCTGGAATGCTCTCGCTTTTTCAATGATCCAGAGAATGTTGGCAATTTGATCTCTGGTTCCTCTGCCTTTTCTAAATCCAGTTTGAAGATCTGGAAATTTGTGGTTTATATACTGTTGAAGCCTGGCTTGGAGAATTTTGAGCTTTACTCTGCTAACGTGTGAGATGAGTGCAATTTTGCGGTAGTTTGAACATTCTTTGGCATTGCCTTTCTTTGGGATTGGAATGAAAAACTGACCTTTTCCAATCCTGTGGCCACTGCCGAGTTTTCCAAATTTGCTGGTATATTGGGTGTAGCACTTTCAGAGCATCATCTTTTAGGATTTGAAGCAGCTCAACTGTAATTCCATCACCCCCATTAGCTTTGCTTTTAAGTGATGCTTCCTAAGGCCCACTTGACTTCACATTCCAGGAATGGGATGTCTGGTTCAAGGTGAGTGATCACACCATCATGGTTAACTGGGTCATGAACATCTTTTTTGTATAGTTCTTCTGTGTATTCTTGCCACCTGTTCTTAATATCTTCTGCTTCTGTTAGGTCCACACCATTTCTGTCCTTTATTGAGCCCATCTTTGCATGAAATGTTCCCTTGCTATTTCTAATTTTCTTGAAGAAATCTCTAGTCTTTCCCATTCTATTGTTTTCCTCTATTTGTTTGCATGGATCACTTAGGAAGGCTTTCTTATCTCTCTTTGCTATTCTTTGGAATTCTGCATTCAAAT
>NW_011494706.1:3052063-3052163 GCF_000754665.1 Bison bison bison
ATCTATTTCTCTCTTCCAGTGTATAATCATAAGGGATTTGATTTAGGTCATACCTGAATGGTCTAGTGGTTTTCCCTACTTTCTTCAATTTAAGTCTGAA
>NW_011494706.1:3052285-3057272 GCF_000754665.1 Bison bison bison
TGCTTCATTCTGTACTCCAAGGCCAAATGTGCCTGTTACTCCAGGTATCTCTTGACTTCCTACTTTTGCTTTCCAGTCCCCTATAATGAAAAGACATCTTTTGGGGGTGTTAGTTCTAGAAGGTCTTGTAGGTCTTCATAGAACTGTTCAATTTCAGCTTTTCAACATTACTGGTTGGGGCATAGACTTGGATTACTGTGATACTGAATGATTTGCTTTGGACATGAACAGAGATCATTCTGTCATTTTTGAGATCGCATCCAAGTGTTGCATTTCGGACTCTTTTATTGACTATGATGGCTACTTCATATCTTCTAAGGGATTCTTGGCTACAGTAGTGGATATAATGATCATCTGAGTTAAATTCATCATTCCAGTCCACCTTAGTTCACTGATCCCTAAAATGTCAATGTTCACTCTTGCCATCTCTTCTTTGACCACTTCCAATTTGCCATGATTCATGGACCTAACATTCCAGGTTCCTATGCAATATTGCTCTTACAGCATTGGACTTTACTTCCATCACCAGTCCCATCCACAACTGGGTGTTGTTTTTGCTTTGCCTCCATCCCTTCATTCTTTCTGGAGTTATTTCTCCACTGATCTCCAGTAGCATATTGGGCACCTACCGACCTGGGGAGCTTATCTTTCATTGGCCTATGCTTTTGCCTTTTCATACTATTCATGGGGTTCTCAAGGTAAGAATACTGCAGTGGTTTGCCAGTCCCTTCTCCAGTGGACCACGTTTTGCCAGAACTCTCCACCATGACCCATCTGTCTTAGGTGGCCCTACATGGCATGGCTCATAGTTTCATGAGTTAGATAAGGCTGTGGTCCATGTGATCAGATTGGTTAGTTTCCTGTGATTGTGGTTTTCAGTCTGTCTGCCCTCTGATGGTAAAGGATAAGAGGCTTATGGAAGCTCTATCCTGATGGGATAGATTGACTGAGGGGGAATCTGGGTCTTGTTCTGATGGGAAGGGCCATGCTCCATAAATCTTTAATCCGATTTTCTGTTGATGGGTAGGGCTATGTTCCCTCCCTGTTGTTTGACTTGAGGCCAAACTATGGTGGAGGTAACGAAGATAATGGCAACCTCCTTCAAAAGTGCTCCCAACCCTGCAGCAGGCCACTATCCACCCAAGCTTCTGCCAGTGACTGTTGGACACTCATGGGAAAGTTGGGTCAGTGTCTTGTAGGGTCACTGCTAGAAAAGATTTTTAACTATTAATGAATTATCCTTTTAAATATGCCTCAGTCTATTTGTATTTGGGAAAATAAAATCCTCTCACATTTGTATGGTCATGTGGAACCCATTAAAAACAAATTGTATTTGTTGTTCAATCACTAAATTGTGTTCAACTCTTTGCAATTCTGTGGACTGCAGCATGCCAGGCTTCCTTGTCCTTCGCTATCTCTTGGAGTTTGCTCAAATTCATGTACATTGAGTGGGGATGCCATCCAACCACCTCATATCCTGTTGCCCCTTCTCCTCCTGCCCTCAATCTTTCCCAGCATCAGGGCCCTTTCCAATGAGTCGGGTCTTCGCATCAGATGGCCATAGTATTGGACTTTCAGCTTCAGCATCAGTCCTTGCAATGAATATTCAGGGTTGATCTCCTTTAGTACTGACTGATTTGATGTCCTTGCAGTCCAAGGGACTCTCAAGAGTCTTCTCCAGCACCACATTTGTAAAGCATCAATTCTTTGGCACTCAGCCTTCTTTCTTGTCTAACTGTTACATCTGTACATGACTACTTGGAAAACCATTAACTTTGACTATAAGGATCTTTGTCAACAAAGTGAAGTCTCTACTTTTTAATATACCGTCTAGGTTTGTCATAGCTTTTTTTTCAAGGAGCAAAATGTCTTTTAATTTCATGGCTGCAGTCACTGTCCACAGTGATTTTAGAGCCCAAGAAAATAAAGTCTGTCACAGGTTCCACTTTTTCCCCACCTATTTGCCACAAAGTGATGGGACCAGATGCCATAATCTTAGTTTTTTTTAATGTTTTAAGCCAGCTTTTTCACTCTTCTCTGGCACCCTCATCAAGAGGCTCAATTCTACTTTTTATTAAAATGATGTGAGAAAAAATTCAAACTTTCCTAAGTTAGAAATTTGTGTCATGTAAAACAGTTTAGGGAGTTGGCACATTGAAGGCAGATTGTACTCATGCTATTTTGTAGGGGAAAAAAATCAAGAAGTATGAGAATGAAGATTTTTACCCCAATAAATCAGCACAGTCGTTAGAAGATACAGCTGGCCTAGAAGAAAAACTTTCATTTTCACTTTGTAAAATTCTTTCAAATTTTAGATCAAATTTTAACTCTTCCAACATAACCTCTACCCACTCTCATTCTCACTTCTTCCTCTGAAACTCTATGCTCTTATATGCACTACTCCTATCATCCTCTTCCTGGCACCCCAGTGCTGTGTATGGGCAGTTTCTATCTCCCCAACAGGCTAGAGCAGAGACCACAGTTGGTCTCTTTTGAAATTCTTAATGGCTAGCACCATTATCTACAATAGTGCGTATATGCAATGATGAGATAAGAGAAGGGAGTGCATGTCTGTGGAATTGGCTCAGGGACATGAAAATTATTTTTGACATGGTGAACCAAAATTTCACAAAAGTTTAGGCAGTATAAATGCGTGTCACATCTCTTTGCTTTGATGGATTTAGCCTCAATAATGGCTATAAAACAGCAAATACTAAATAATGATTATATTATACTTGTATTAAAGCCTTAGACTAAAATAGTTGGTGCAAGAACACCCTTACAAGAGAAAATAGAGCACCTCAGGGTGTCACCCTAAAAATTATTCATCAGAAGTAACTATTATTGTTTTCTTAAAGTCTTATTAGAACTGGCTCTGGCCTATGAAACATCTTTATCAGTATACACTGCATTAGAGTTATAATGTTTCATTATGTACGTGTCATATATTCTGACACCTCATGCTCACTTTGAAGGTCATAAGATAATCCTATCCATCTCTTCACAACCCATAATGTGCAAATCTATAAACTTACCTAAATCTTTGCAACTACTCTCCTAGTCAACAAAACAAGAAACAAATGCTTCTGACCAGGCTTTTATTCATTAATACCTTCATTCAACAAATATGTATTGAGCCTCTACTTATGTTCCTGATCTTTCTTGTTTTAGGTATTCAGGATGTAGAAGTGAAGAAAACAGAAAAATAAATAAATAAATAAAGCAACCCTCTTGTTCTCATAGATTTATTCCATTGAGGAAGAAAAACAATAAGCAAGCATAATACATACTGTTGGGCAGATAGAACAGGTTAGGAGAGGAATGTGAGTGCTGGGCTGGGGTAGGGAGTTCAGTCTTAGTGAGGGTGGTCAAGAGAATGGGGTGATGACACTTAGCTGGCAGGAGGAGGGATTTAACCCATGAACTATCTTCCCCAGTAATCATAGTATTTGAAACTTTCCAAGTGATTCAGGCTTTGAGTCTATGCAATTGGTTTCAATTAGCTACACACGTCTCACACTAACTTGCCTTTTTATTCGTGTATTTAACAAGTATTTATTGACCTCACAGTGTGTGCTACACATTGCCAGGATATAACGGTGTATTAACGTAGGCCCTGTAACAAGTTGCTCAAATCCTAATGGGTGATGCAGACAGTGAGTAACTAACTTCTAGTGCTCCAAGAGAAGGCTGAGCAGAGGTCATGGGACCCTGAGAAAGAGGAGACAATTCCCAGAAGTTAGCAGTCGTCACAGAGGAGAGGATGGCATTTCAATTATATCTGTAAAAACACTTAATAGGGATAAAAATCCAAAGAGATAAAAATATTGGGAATCAAATCGTACCTTGATTCTTATAGACACAGAAAGTTTAGGACTGCCATTCATAATGGTTTCTAGAAATGCACACAGAAATGCTGAAATGTCTACATTCTTGCCGTATTATTAACTATCAGTAATAATAGGATAAATGTTAAAATTTCTTTAACACTGAGCATCTATGAGTTCTGATCCCTGTCACGTACTCTTATTCCAACTCTCAGGAAGTTTTCTTTCGAGGATTGATAGACACATGAGCAATTATGCATTTTCAAAGCAAAGCCATTAGACTGGATCTCACGCAAAGAATCTTCACTTCTGTCTTTCCTGTCGCAGGGTGAATGTTCACGTGTGTATCCCATAGTTATAATTTTCAAGGTGTTTTCATGTTGTAGTACTTGGTCATCTTTTTATCCCCTTTGTGCTCAGTTGCTCAGTCATGTCTGACTCTTTGTAACCCACGGACTGTAGCCAGGCTCTGCTGTCCATGGGAATCCTCAGGCAAGAACACTGGACTGGGCTGCCATTTCCTCTTCCAGGGGATCTTACCAGCCCAGCAATCGAACCTGCATCTCCTGTGTCTCCTGCATGGGCAGGTGGGTTCTTTACCTGGGAAGCCCTTTTATCCCTTACGACCATTTTAACCACAATAGTATCTTCAACATGTCTTTCAGCTCTAAGACACTAATATCTCTAGGATATAGGCTTCCTCCCTACCCTCTCAGCTAAATTTTATGATACAGAATCCAGAATATTACAACAGTTTTGCTTATTATGAGCATCCATCATGGTTCTTAAGAACCATCTGTGTGCTAAATAAATGCTTCTTTTTCCTTCCTCCAATGATTATCACATTTCTGAAGACCCAACACAGCTTAGCAGGACTAGGAATAGTTTTACCCTACTCCCTAGATAGCATATTCAAAAGCAGAGACATTACTTTGCCAACAAAGGTTCGTCTAGTCAAGGCTATGGTTTTACCTGTGGTCATGTATGGATGTGAGAGTTGGACCGTGAAGAAGGCTGAGTGCCGAAGAATTGATGCTTTTGAACTGTGGTGTTGGAGAAGACTCTTGAGAGTCCCTTGGACTGCAAGGAGATCCAACCAGTCCATTCTGAAGGAGATCAGCCCTGGAATTTCTTTGGAAGGAATGATGCTAAAGCTGAAA
>NW_011494706.1:3057444-3079812 GCF_000754665.1 Bison bison bison
GAGTCTGAGTGAACTCCGGGAGTTGGTGATGGACAGGGAGGCCTGGCGTGCTGCAATTCACGGGGTTGCAAAGAGTCGGACATGACTGAGCGACTGAATTGATCTGATCTGATCTGATTCCGCATGGGTTGTTCTTTTAAGTTTACACAGCTTGACCTCTTTGCATCTGCTTTTGCCCACTCCCAGTCCATTTCAGCTTTTTCAAATCTACTCTTAGGTGTTCTACAGGGTATGTAATGGGCCAATACTTCTCCAGCTCCATCAGGAGTTCTGGTGGAATTCAAGAGGGTTGTGCCTGCTTAGGAGTGCTACACTGAATTATTTTCTGGCTTTTGGCCACTGGAGAAAAGGGGTCACTGGGAATGGGATTGTTTGTCCCTCAGTTTAGACTCTGATACTGGAGGGTATGTCTTATGACTCCTAAGCAAACTTCTGGAGTTTGTCATCCTTTTTATTCTAACCCATTCCCAACCAGGAAAACATCCATCTACCTCCCATGTTTCCTCAGACACACTTCTCAGAACTCATCTGACTCCATCCAGCAGTCCTTGACCTAGATTTTGTTCCCCAGTCCCCTAGGAACCTTCCACGAAGCTTTCACTGTGGTGGGCACGGACGTGCTCTGATACTTGCTGGGCACTGTTTTATAACTACTCTAACCCTGACCAAGGGTTTCCCTGGTGGCTCAGTGGTAAAGGACCCACCTGCCAATTCAGGAGACTCTGGTTCGATCCCTGGATTGGGAAGATCCCCTTGAGAAGGAAATGGTGATCCACTCCAGTATTCTTGCCTGGGAAATACCACGGACAGAGGAGCCTGGGGGCTATATAGTCCGTGAGTAGGACGTGATTTAGTGACCAAACAACCACCATCACCACCCTGACCAGAACGGCAACTCTTTCCTTATATTCCCTTCAGTTGTTGCTAATTTCTTCCAGGTTGCCTCTCTTTCACTTCCATCCTCCTGCCGTCACCCAATCACTATTCTCGCCTCCCTTCCATTCTAGCCTATTTCTCTCCATCCAGACAAACCTGGTCTTGCAGAGCCTTTGCTCACAGTTTTGTTCCTTCTTGGCTGTGAGCCCAGAGACTAACCCCACCCTGACCTTGGTCTTTCCTCACTGCCATATTGCATCTGTATCATCAACTGGAGCCATGAAGAGCAACCATCCTAGAAACAATTCTAAAACAAACCTAAACATAATGTCCACAAATATTCATGCATCTTAATTGAGAGTTTTTTCATTAGTAAGGTACTGTCTTCTGTAAAGTGTTTCAGAGAGGAGCAGAACAACTATTTTTATGCTAGGAGCTAGGGATTCCCTGAGCTCCTCCACAGTGATTCAAAATGCATTCAGACCACGGTGAAAGCTCATCCTGTTCATGTCACCAAGAGATTTTTTTAAAACTCAAAGTGTGTATTTGTTTTTAGAAGAGGATCACAGTTACTATACATATAAAACATTTTATTTGTATCTCCCTGAAGATGGTTGAAGATAGTGTAAAACACCCGGAAAACTATTTCTGTAAAGTGATGGTCCTTTCTAGAAATGCTACTTTTCTGTGCTTAAAATAATTCTAAGTGAGAACCTTTCTCCAAGAACTATATACGTTTTTTTTTTTTTTTTGCTAAGGACTACAGTGAGTTCTTTACAATGCAAAGCATTCAATCATACTTATAATTATTGAAATGTCTAATTATTTGACATGAATATTTTTATGAGAGAGGGATAAAAAATTAATTTGTCTTAATTTAAGATAAAAAGTAGATGAGAAATGTCACTGTCATATGCAAAAGTGGCTTGTAACTGATCCACCAAATAAATATACAGTGGTGCTCTCAGTGAAGTGGATCCTGGAATAAGCTACTTTTGGCATGATGTGATATTCAAAGCATTAATGATAGAGAAGAAACTAGATTTTAAATTAGTATTTTCACTTTGCAAATTAATATTTTAAATATTTGAAGAAACCTTTTTTAAGGTTTATTTTATGTACTCTTTTATTCCTTGGAAGGAAAGTTATGATCAACCTAGACAGCATATTAAAAAGCAGAGACATTACTTTGTCAACAAAGGTCCATCTAGTCAAAGCTATGGTTTTTCCAGTGGTCATGTATGGATGTGAGAGTTGGACTATAAGGAAAGCTGAGTGATGAAGAATTGATGCTTTTGAACCGTGATGTTGGAGAAGACTCTTGGGAGTCCCTTGGACTGCAAGGCTATCCAACCAGTCCATCCTAAAGGAGATCAGTCCTAGGTGTTCATTGGAAGGACTGATGTTGAAGCTGAAACTCCACTACTTTGGCTGCCTGATGGGAAGAGCTGACTCATTTGAAAAGACCCTGATGCTGGGAAAGATTGAGGGCAGGAGGAGAAGGGGACAACAGAGGATGAGATGGTTAGATGGCATCACTGACTCAATGGACATGGGTTTGGGTGAACTCTGGGAGTTGGTGATGGACAGGGAGGCCTGGCGTGCTGCGGTTCATGGGGCGCAGAGTCGGACATGACTGAGCAACTGAACTAACTGATTGACTGATTCTTTTCTTTTTTTTCTAAAAAAGTTTTTTGGGGAGGAAAGTGGTGTTTGCAGGCACCTATATCCTAATGGCTTTTTCATTATGTAACATTAGTAATCTATTGGGCATGGAGATAAAGGGGATTGAATCATAGGGTATGAGGTCAGTTATCTAATGATCATACAACATAATTCATTTTTCCCAGCATGAGTTGCCAGTCAAACCATCTTGACAATAGATGTTTGATTTATGTTGTTAATTTTTTTAGATAGGTACTGGGTGAAGAAGTGAAGTGAAGTGAAAGTTGCTCAGTCTGTCCAACTCTTTATGACCTCATGGACTATACAGTCCATGGAATTCTCCAGGCCAGAATACTGGAGTGGGTAGCCTTTCCCTTCTCCAGGGGATCTTCCCAACCCAGGGATCAAACCCAGGTCTCCTGCATTGCAGGCGGATTCTTTACCACTGAACCATAAGGGAAGCCCAGATACTGGGTAGATTGCATGAATTTCTTGATTATGGAACTATACATTAGAGTATAATTTCTAAGTTTGCCAATGTAGTATATTTCAAGGGTTGCTGTAGAAAATCATGATGTCAGGATGCTTCTGGTGGGGAGGAACAGGATGGGAATACTTCTCCACACTCTATCCCACACTCCACTCTCTACTGCTCCGCACTCTCTCCCACACTCCACTCTCTACTGCTCCGCACTCTCTCCCACACTCTACTCTCTACTGCTCCACACTCTAGCAGCACTCTTCAAACTTTAATGTGCGTGGGAATCTACTGGGGGTGTTGATAAATTGTAGTCGGTCTGGGATGGGTTTAAGTTTCTGCATTTTGAACAAGCTCCCAGATGATGCCAAGGTGTTGGTCCAGAGACCACACTTTGAGGAGCATGGCTCAGAAGTCAAAATTGTTTGATCTCAGAGTTAAGAATCATCTTTCACAAATTTGGAGAGATTCTTCCTGAATCAAGAAGACCTGGCATGCTTGCCTGTTATATTTATAGCTAAGTTTTGCTCATTTCAGTCAAGTCTTCTCAAATTTGCCCCAAATTTGGGGGCAAATGAGCATATATACAGTTGCCAATTAATCTTGATAACCTGGATGACTATAACTCCTATACATATATCATAAATTGTCCCTAAGGGCTAAAGAGCAGTTCTGATTGCACTGGTTTTAAACCTAGAGTCTGTTTTGCAAATCAGCTAAGTATAGGAAAACTACCCCACAAGGAGCTGGCATCGTGAACCATACTTATTTCTATTGTGAGAGTTACTGGAAAAAAAAAAAAAAAGGAAAATGAAAAGTACTGGTAGATTTTAATTATTTTCAAAAAGTAATAAACAAAAATAACTCCAGACATGTCATCTGAGGACATGGGACCAAGGACAAATGAAATTTGCTTTCTAAGACTGGTACGCAGGAGAGAAACCAACAGCTAAGCAGGGTATGTCTAAGAGCTAAGAGCCTGCACATTTTGCTATCTCATGAAAAGTGTAATTTACAGAGTTGCAGTAATAATAACAATGATAACGATGTGAATTAATAAACTCACCAGTGAAACCACCATTCAAATACATGTTGGGTAATTTAATTAGCCTTGGCTGTACTTTCTCTGTCAATCTCAAACTTACAGGGATTGAATTGTTAAGTACATTTTTCACCCTGTGATTCTGAGAAGTTTATTTTTACCTGGCAAATTATTTTAAATGTGAGACAAAGCAGGGCCACGGTGGTGAAATCACATAGGAAGTCTGCGTTCCTGCTCCCCAGGCTTGGGCCCTGGCTGCCCCAGACCCTGGTGCACAAAGAGCTGGTGTGAATTTCAGATCCTGGGTCTGCTCTAAATCACGGAAACTGGAGAAATTAGAAATGACACCATTTACCCAGGGGCCTTTGCTGAGGAGTATTTTTTTTGGACCTTTTACATCAGTCTCAAAACTCACTGGCTTCATTAAGTCATGTGTGTCATTGTGTTAGGAAGGAAGGAAAGAACATGTTATTAGCTAGGGATTTTTTTTTTTTCTCCCTCCACCACCCTCCTTTCTCATCGCATTTCATTGCATGTGGTATTTCCCTTCCCTCCCAAGACATCTATTATATCTTTCCTCTCAAGATTCCTTATGCCCCAACTTCCTTATGTGTTAACTTTCCTGGCACGTGCTCTGAAGAAGTATATTTCTTTTTGTACATACAGTTTTGGAAGCAAAATCCCTGGCAAGGATTAAGAGATGGTTGTAGGGTCAACATTTAACTTCCCTGATAGTATAATTTTTTCTTCTCTTACCCACATCTTTATTTTCCTTTTCCTTTGAACCTTACATTTTCAGAGCTAGGGAGGAAATAATGAGAAATAATCTGCATGTGTGTGTGTGTGTGTGTGTTTTAGGAGGATGATTGTCATTGAAACTGATATGTCTAGTCGATAACAAAACCTGTCCTAGCCTCCCACAGAACACAAGCCCCGAGGGCTGGGAAGAACAAAGCCATCCTCAGAGACGAGTGGGGAGGGGTGGGGGGTCATGTGCAGCCTCTCATCTCCGTGGCACCAGCCAGAGCCCACAAACCATTTTATCATCCTCCGGTCCTACGAGATCAAGGAAGGCGCTGTTTGGAAAGTTCCCGTCAAGGCTGAGTTAAATATTCCAGTCTTTTGTTTGTCCTAGTGGCTTTCCTCTGCCTTTTTCTAGGATTCTCAGCATAGGCTGAGTCAAAGGAAGTTTCTGGAGTCCATTTCACTTCCCCAGCCCCCCGCTTTTTTTTCTTCTTTTGGTTTGGGTAGAGGCTTTTCACTCAGCACTCCCTCACTTGCTTCTGTGTAAATTTGGGCCTTTTACTAGTAGTCGGGAATAGGGAGATTCTTTTCTTTCTGTACTTGGGACCCAGTTCACCTCCAAGTCAAAAGTGCCTTTGACTATTGTTTGCAAAAACTTTGCATACTCTATATACTTTGAAAAATTTAAAAGTTTTAGGCCTAGAGAGATACCTATGATCCAGAGACTTATTTTATTATCTCCAAAATTAATGTGAATGTCTGAAAATATATTTTACCTCAATACATCCTGGTGAATGAAAGTATTTCTCAAACTGCTAGTTACAAAATAAGAAATAGTCTAAGAAATCTAAGAAATAATCAAAGGCTGGGGGGAGCTTGGGGGCAGTGGAAGTGACTACTAGTAGTTAAGGGGTTTATTTCTGTGGTGATGATAGTGTGATAAAATTGAGGTGATGTTTGGTCAACTCTGTAAGAATACTAAAAATTATTGAATTGTGTATTTTATAGAATCACCTAGAGAGCTTTTAAAATTTACTAAAGTTAAAGCCCCACCCCAAACCAAACAAAACAAAAACATGGGTTAGAGCCCATCAGTATATTGTAAATATTCTCTTTTTAAAAAATTTTAGTTGAACATTTAAATGATTCCAAAATCATAACAATATAAAAAAACTCACTTCTAGCCTTCCCTCCATCCATTTCATCCCCTGCTGCCATGCTATACACTTTGATTAGTTTTTGTGTATCTTTCAAGTGTACTTTTATATAAACCAGTGGTTTTCAAACATGGATCAGCATTGCCTACAGGGCTTGTGAAAACAGAGACAGTCAGGCCTCACCCATAGTTTCTGATTCAGTATAAGTGTGGGGAGAGGCTGAGAATTGTACTTCTAACAAGTTTTCAGGGGATAATGATGCTGTTGGCCTATTGGGGCCACTGCTACAAAAAGGAGAAGGAATCATGACAAGGAGAAATCACTGATGGCAATATGAAGGAGGCCATGGGGACTCCCCATTAAATGTAAATAAAGTCCTGAGGTTGGTAGGGAAGGTTTAGAGAAACAGTGGGGTTGAGGTTGGGTGAGCAAGATGTGACTTCCTTAGACAGTCTGGTGAAGAAAGAGCAAGATCGAAGATATTGAGAGCCTTAAGGCTGGGGAGAACATGTCACCATCCTTTCTGCTAGATCCTACACGGCAGTCGCTAGCCACACGTGGCCACTGAGCACCTGAAATGTAGCCCATAGGACTGAGGAAATAAATTTTAAAATTTTATTTAATTTTAATTCATTAAAATTGAAAACAAAAAGCTGATACTTAATGGAAAGCTTTTAAACATGTTTGTAACAACTTGGTATGTGAATCTCTGTTTTCAGCTGTAAATTTTGTGAAATTTAATACAGATCAAATATGTTCCATGAAAATCTAATGTTTGACTTGAGATGTGCTAGAAGCAAAAAATATATATCAAATATTGAAAGCTTGGTTTCAATATTAAAATATCTCATTATAATTTTTATATTGATTACATGTTAAAATGAGATTTTTTCAAGTATTTGGTTGAATAAAATACATAAATTATGTGAAAATAATATTATTAGTTATCTAAAATTAATTTCTAATTTTTAAAACTTTTTAACATAGCTACTAGACAATTTGAAATTATTTATGAGGCTGTTATATTTCTGTTGGATAACTCTTGTCTATCTGGTGTCCAACAGAGTAGCTACTAGCTACATGGTGCTATTCAAAGTTTTATTAAAATCAAATAAAATTTAAAATTCAGTATCTCAGTCTCAGTAGCCACATTCACATGTTCAATAGCTGTACATGCTCAGTGGCTACCATATTGGACAGTGCAAATATAGAATATTGATAACAGCATAGGAGATTCTATTGAACAGCTCTGATCTACATGTTTTCAATAAATGGACAGGCAAGATTCTTTCTTAAAGATGATACCAGGAGTTTTGAGGACAGGATTAAAGATCTGAAACAGCAGATGCTGGAAATATTTCACCAAGTCTTCAACAGATGAATAAAAACAATTGGAGTTGTAGCTATGAAACCCTCACTGAAGCAAGGCAGTTGAAGTTTGATAGAGATATAATGGCAGCCGATCAAGGGATTCTACCTGGCAAGCAAATGCATTGTTTAATAGGTTAGCCAGAAACTCTAGGCTAAGGAAGAAAATAAGTAATGCCAAAATTGAGGTGGAGGCAGTAGAAGATGGTGATGGATACAAAGGACAGAATGAAGATGACAGTGTGGACAAGAGCAAAATTTTATTAAATATAAAATAAGAGAAATGTGAGAGAGAAGTGTGAGAGATATCATACAACAGAAAAATTTTGAAGTCTGCATTATTGGAGTGGAACAATTTCAAGTGGTGATGTAGACAAAGGTATGACTCTTCAAATGGATAACTGAGTTTGGAGTTGATTATATGGGGTGGAGCCAACATAGTACAATGTCAACAACATGATTGTTAGAGTTTTTGAGCACAGCTGGTAAAGAGGGAGAGGCCTGCTAGGTGCTGAAGGTGGAAGAACAGCCAGGTAGGTGCTGTGGTCAGGAAAGCGAAAGGCTGAAATAAGTTAATGATCAGGACCCAAAAAAAATTGTGCAGAAAAGACTTGGAAATGATGATCAGAAGTGATGTGGGAAGCATGGCATATGTTGTTTCATAAAGCTGCTCTGATTTTCTTCAATCAAACGTAACCTTTCTCCTCTCTTGAACACTGAGGCACTTTGCACTTCTTTGGCAAACTGTGGCTGTTCAGATACTCATCTAAACACTTCCCCTGCCCCTCACCTCCCCACCTCCCCCTAGCCCTTACTCCCATCTCTACCTGATGCACACATACACACATACCCTCATCAGATTATAAGGCCTTTGATGTTTAGAATAATGTTTTCCTCTTTTATTCATGTTTCTGAATATCAATAAATTCACATTGAATTAATCTTGATTGAGATTCTTATAAACAAGGGCTTCCCTGGTGACTCAGACAGTAAAGAATTGCCTGCAATGCAGGAGACCTGGGTTTGATCCCTGGGTGGGGAAGATCCCCTGGAGGAGGGAAGGGCAACCTGCTCCAGCATTCTTGCCTGGAGAACCACACAGACAGAAGAGCCTGGCAGGCTACAGTCCATAGCGTCAGAAAAGATACGGACACAACTGAGCGACTAATACTTTCACTTTTTCACTTTCACCCTTAGGCAAATAGCACAAAGCGAAGCCACTATACATCATTATAGATTTTTAAGCAAAAGAAATACAGTGGAAACATGCAAGATGGATTCTTGATAAAGATGGGACCCAAGAAGAAAGATGTAATCATCCCTGTGTCTTTCACTCAGCATCTGTTTCTGCAAGGCACTGTGCTTAGCTCTGCATGTGTGCCTGGCTATGGTAGTTGTCCCAGTGTGGAGTGCTAATGGCGTAATAAAGAAATATGAGACAAAAAGCAGGAGGCAGGAAAGAGCAGTGATCCCCGATGACCAGTGCCCACTATTTGGCTCCAGTGCTACACTGTTACAGCAAACTAAAAATCCAGGGACTTAGGCAAATAGAAGTTAACATCCACCCACATAAAGACAACAGTTGAAACCCTGTGAGTGATATTTTAATCCCTCAGCACCCAGAGGTCAGGGCTTTACATGCCAGGAATGGATCAATTACGCAAATATGATGGTAATGTAGAGCATGTGGTTGGAGCAGCGTGTCAGTCCATGCCATCTTGGATGTCCCAGAGACCGCGTGTGACATATGCCAGGATATCTGAACTGCTAACACTGACTTCCTCCTTACCACACTTCACATCCTTTCAAGGATAATTAACAATTTGGCAAAATTGATTTTGAAAAGAGGGGAAACAAAGACAAAATTTTATTTACTCTTTTCCTTTTCTCTCCCTAAGATCTGTTTCCCTCTATGCTCCTTGCCATTCAGGTTTGTTCTATAAACAAATGGGTCTCATTTTTCTTTTGAATTTGGGGTAACTTTACAGCTTAAGGGCCACCTGCGATTCTCCTGTCTGTGTATGCATAACCTGGACCATCAACAGGAAAATGCAGCCTAGTGAATCTGTGCACTGCTCTGGAAAGAGCGTGGCAGCGCTCTGAGAGTGAAATGGAAAAACTTAGCTGGCCCAGGGAGGCCTCCATTTTGGGCTGTAAATTTGGAGATTAGGAGCCAAATCCTCATTCCATGTGACTCCAGGGGAGCTTTGGTCAGTGTGTAATTCAGTGTGGGTTGGGCAAGGAAAAGACCGAAGAACATGAAACTGCCAAGTCTGAGGCCTATTACGCAGTTGTGACCTGACCTAGAATATGGTGCCGAGTTGTGTGTGGGTAACTCAACCATAAAAAGGCAGCTGTGGTCTTATTAGTCGTGAACTTGAGATCATTTTTGCAGAAGATGGATTGCCCCTAAATGATTGATCTGGTATTTGGAGGAAATGCTGTTCTCTTTGCTTCTCCCAAATGGAGACACTAACCAGATGCTTGTCCCACACCCAGAACATTATTTGTGGTGTGGCTCTTTCTGTGGCCTGCTGGGGAATGATGACCTTGGACTGACAGATCCCCTTTAAGTAGCAAACTTATGTTTTTCATCTTAACATGATATGCCAGAGGCACTGAATAACAACCTACATCCTTGCACACAGCACATGTCTGTGCCAGGTTTAAGCTGATAAAAGCTGGAGAGAGTGTTTTTCAAGTGGTCTGACTGAGGCTAGAAATGGAGATATTCAATAAGAGACACAAAGAAAGCCCTCCTTTTTTTTTGCCTTTAGGCCCCCTTGAAGAAAATCATGGCGACTCTGTGAGCTTGGACTCAAAGTAGCTTAAAATTTTAAGCGAAGGGTAATGCCCCTCCCCTTTCTTTGTGAGGTTTTGCAGGAAAATAACCTATTTTCTTGACAGATTAGGTTTGTCAGCTTCAGCATCACATGGGAAGGTCTCACCTTGAGTATGCTGGGGCTCTAAGGAAAATCAGCAGTGCAGGAAAAGGGCAAACCTGTTGCCAAGATCACCTGGCCAAGCTCAAATCTGATAAGAACCCGGAAGAGGAGAGCCAGGGCAAAGGTGAGCCCAGCCTAAGGGCCTCTGTCTTCTCCTGAGCCACAGAAAAATAAAAATCTAGGAGCAGATGCTGGAAGATTTCCCCCAAAGACACGGCACCTTTTTATTTCTGTTCTAGAAGAAAAAGAGGTGCATGCTAAGTCACTTCAGTCATGTCCGACTCTTTGCTACCTTATGGACTGTGGCCCGCCAGGCTCCTCTGTCCATGGGATTCTCCAGGCAAGAACACTGGAGTGGGTTGCCATTTCCTCCTCTGGGGAACCTTCCTGACCCAGGGATTGAACCCGTGTCTCTTACATCTCCTATATTGGCAGGTGGGTTCTTTACCACTAGCGCCACCTGCATGGATTTTCTTCCCATGCTGCTTCCTGAACTATACAGTGGTACTGCGTTGTCTCCTGAACCTTCTCCCCACCTTTGGCCATCACCAACTCTTGTAGATTAGATAGCAAACCAGCAGGACTGAGTTACTGTCGTTCTGAAGGTGCAGATTATTTCCAGGTGTGAACTAAAAGGAATCAAATATTCAATCGGTATTTGATGGGAGTAAGAGCCTTGAGAATACTAATATCTTCTGTTTGAAAAGCGTTTGACTACTTTGGAGACAGTTCCCCCTAATACTTCATTTGAGTCTTACAAAAGCCCTGTGAAGTAAGTGGGCCAGGTTGTATTTCCCAATTCCACAGGTGAAGAAACTGAGCCCCCAGCTGATTCTGTAACTAGCCGGAAACCACAGAAGTACAACGCAGAGCAGGTGCAGTCTGGGGCCTTGCCATTCCACCTACGCCTCTGCCAAACTCGCATCTCAGGCTGCAAAATAACAGGAGACGTGAGTGACCCATGGCATCCTTGGTCACCTCTGCTTCCACTGTGCTCCTTTCTCCTAGGCTGATTATAACATACCATCTCACCCCTAGCAGTACCTCAGAATGCTTTCCAGCGGGATCTTCCTGGCAGACCATGTTGGACTGGAGCGGGTTTCACTTTGACAAAAGTCAAATTGTTCATTAAAAGTCCGTCAAGAGGCCCCTTCCTGCCCACCCGTCTCCTTTCCCTGCAAGTCTACAATGGTCAGGTGATCTTTTCACTATCAGTCAGCAAATAGCCTTGCTCTTTTTAGTCTCTGCATGTGATCTAAAACGCGAGGAATAACCATCTATTACCGGGGTGGATGAGTGTACACCTGTACATACATTTACCTTTTCGGCCAGCGCGGGGAAACTTGGGGGATTTCTGCAGAATGGTTTGTTTGTTTCTTAACACTTTCACACTCACAAGATATGCAGCTGTCTTGTACTGGTGACCCTCCCGCTTGGAATGTTCTGCCTCCCAAATGTCTCCCTCTCTCAACTCCAATCAAGTAGCCACCCCCGTGTCACCTTCTTAGCGGGCCTCTCTTCCCCACCACTTAGAAGTCTCAACCCACCCATGCCCACTTGACAGTCCTGATCCCACCTGCCTTGCTCTACCTTTTTTTTTTTTTGTCATAGCATGTACCACCTCCTATAATCTACTGATTTATATTTATGTTGTTTATTGTTCATCTCTTTGCGAGAATTAAGTTCTAAGAGGGGAAGAAGTTAGATTTTTATTGCTCTTTGTTGTATCCAAACACCTAAAGCAGTACCGGGCACATAGTAAGTGCTCAAAAAAGTGTTTGTTGAAACAATGAAATTTCCTTCCTCCTTGCCTTCCATCTTACCCCTCCTTTCTCAGCCTTCAGATTGTGTTCACATTACAGTTTTCATCAATCACTCATTTTTTTTTTTTTGCACCAAATCACCCCAAATCACTGATGTGCCTCCACCTGGGAATATTTGCATGTATATTTTACCAGGCCAATTAGTCACGGTACCTTTTAGGTGAAGTAGGGCATTTATGTCAGGAAGCAACAGTTAGAACTGGACATGGAACAACAGACTGGTTCCAAATAGGAAAAGGAGTACGTCAAGGCTGTATATTGTCACTCTGCTTATTTAACTTATATGCAGAGTACATCATGAGAAACGCTGGACTGGAAGAAGCACAAGCTGGAATCAAGATTGCTGGGAGAAATATCAATAACCTCAGATATGCAGATGACACCACCCTTATGGCAGAAAGTGAAGAGGAACTCAAAAGCCTCTTGATGAAAGTGAAAGTGGAGAGTGAAAAAGTTGGCTTAAAGCTCAATATTCAGAAAACGAATCATGGCATCCAGTCCCATCACTTCATGGGAAATAGATGGGGAAACAGTGCAAACAGTGTCAGACTTTATTTTTCTGGGCTCCAAAATCATTGCAGTTGTTGACTGCAGCCATGAAATTAAAAGACGCTTACTCCTTGGAAGGAAAGTGATGACCAACCTAGATAGCATATTCAAAAGCAGAGACATTATTTTGCCAACAAAGGTTCATCTAGTCAAGGCTATGGATTTTCCTGTGGTCATGTAAGGATGTGAGAGTTGGACTGTGAAGAAGGCTGAGTGCTGAAGAATTGATGCCTTTGAACTGTGGTGTTGGAGAAGACTCTCGAGAGTCCCTTGGACTGCAAGGAGATCCAACCAGTCCATTCTGAAGGAGATCAGCCCTGGGATTTCTTTGGAAGGGATGATGCTAAAGCTGAAACTCCAGTACTTTGGCCACCTCATGAGAAGGGTTGACTCATTGGAAAAGACTCTGATGCTGGGAGGGATTGGGGGCAAGAGGAGAAGGGGACGACAGAGGATGAGATGGCTGGATGGCATCACTGACTCAATGGACATGAATCTGAGTGAACTCCGGGAGTTGGTGATGGACAGGGAGGCATGGCGTGCTGCGATTCATGGGGTTGCAAAGAGTTGGACATGACGGAGCGACTGATCTGATCTGATCTGATCTGATCAAGGATCTAGAATGTATCTCAGTTCTGTCGATGTAGGAATTTTTATTGAGCTACATTTTCTTAGGCCTTGGAAAAACTGCTTACGGGGCCCCCAGTCACAAGACCAAGAATTATTAATTCCAGTGCACAAAAAACTAGGTGTCAGTTTTCATATCTTGATAAACTATGAAATTCTTTACATCCTCTGTCCTTCATGACCCTTCTCTCTTCTCTACTTTCTTTCACAATAATCTCCAGCACCTGTGTTACACAGAATGCTGTGTAAAAGAAAAAGAAAAGCTATTCAATGTTTGTTAGCATAAGGACAGAATAATAGGTGATAGAGACATATGGATGATGGAGGCACAAGACAGATGGGCCATCCAGGACATTGCATGTGTTAACCTGTAAACCTTTCCCAGCCAAATAAACCCATCACTGTGGGAAAATCTGTGGAAACAAAAAAAACAATGGTGCACAGCACCACCTCCTTTACTAAAGAACTGAATAATTCACAGAAAGACACATACCTGCCAAGTTAATCAGAATATTGATACTGGTTAATTTGAGCACTGCCTTCCCAGTAGGGCAATCTACTTAGGAAACAAAATTATGAACTGAAGGTTGCGTGATGAATATAAATTCAGCACAAAGGAACTTGGTTTTTCTGACTGGCAGTGGTGATGTCGCAATTCCAGTAGCGAGAGGGACGGACAGTGGGCCAGATGGTTGCCCCAGGAGTCACTTGGTTGTGTCTGCAACTGCCACAGATGTTGTGGCATTGGCTGCCAGCTTTACCTCTTTAGTTTTTTACTTAATAACATTACGCTTTTGTTGTACTCGTCCTTCTATCACTCTTCCTCATTTTAATATGTCCATGGATTTTACTTACTTTAGTTTATAACCTCCCAGTTTACTATACAGGCTGGTAAACTTTATGCCTGTTGCTAACTGGTGACAGCAGGCAGTAGTAGGCCCTTTATTCCCAGCCCCTCATTTGAGTAAGAGGAATATGGGGTGGCTTCCTTTCAATATATATCTTCAGTACATGTATTCAGTGACATTAGAGAATGGATTGTTAATATACACTTACACAGGTTAGGTAAACTGTGATTTGCCTCAACCAGAGAAATCACCTTCCTGGCACTAGCCTGTACTACTGCTGCTGCTGCTGCTAAGTCGCTTCAGTCGTGTCCGACTCTGTGCGACCCCATAGACGGCAGCCCACCAGGCTCCCCCGTCCCTGGGATTCTCCAGGCAAGAACACTGGAGTGGGTTGCCATTTCCTTCTCCAGTGCATGAAAGTGAAAAGTGAAAGGGAAGTCACTCAGTCGTGTCCTACTCTTTGCGACCCCATGGACTGCAGCCCACCAGGCTCCTCCGCCCATGGGATTTTCCAGGCAAGAGTACTGGAGTGGGGTGCCATTGCCTTCTCCGAGCCTGTACTAAGTTTCTCTAATTTCTAACACCAACCTTTGTGATCATTGTCCCTGTACCACCTACAGTAATGCCTCCAGTTCCTTAAATATAGTACAAGTAGTTACACATTTAAGAAATATGCAAGTATGCCTTTGCCTCTATATGTATCTGTTTAAAGCCTAAGTATGACATAGAATGTAAATATCACAAATTAATTGTGATATTTTCATTTGATTGACAGATGTGACTACTGTCAAATTAGATATACTAGAGGCAGAAGACACTGAACAAAAGTTTACAAAACGTTATGATGGAAGAAAATATCTTGCATATATTTAGCAGATTAAACTTAATAAATATGGGAGGAATATTCATCTTGACTACTTGTTACTATCCCAAACATAAAAATACTTAATAGAAAAAAAAAGAAAGCTATTAGAAAAGAACAAAGGATGTGAGTAGGCAATTCTCAAAATAAGAACTTCAAATGGCCAAAAATATGAAAAGTTTCTCCATCTTATTAGTGTCCATGGACATATACTGTTAAAAATAATGAGATTCTCTTTCTTTTAGTCTGGCAAAAATTTCAAGAGATTGGTAAGTAAAGAGACTGCCTGCCAATGCAGGAGATCTGGGTTCTATCCCTGGGTCTGGAAGATCACCTGGAGGAGGAAATGGCAACCCACTCAAGTATTCTTGCTTGGAAAATCCCATGGACAGAGAAGGCTGGTGGGCTATGGTGTATGGGGTCACAAAGAGTTGGACACAACTGAGTGACTTTCACTATTGATTATATGTTGAAAATGGTGTGGAGAAAGGGCATCTAATACCATGACTGGATAATAGCTGCAACATTTTTAAAGAGCATTTGACAATTTTTCTCAAGTTCTTAAGTGTGAAAAGCTCTGACTTGGCAATTCCACTTCTATAATCCATCCTGAAACAAAGCTCTCAGAAGAGTTTAAATATATTAATTGCAAAATTGTTTGTAATAGCTAATTCCCTGAATGTGTATCATAAATCACAATACATTCATAAAATGAAATTCACGTAGCTGTTAGTACAGCGTTGGTGGCATAGTGGTGAACACAGCTGCCTTCCATGTAGCCGTTAAAGTGAAGATGCAGATCTGTGTGGACTGATGTGGGAGAATGTCCACAGTATATTTACTGAATTAAAAAAAAAAAGTTAATGTCTATGGTGTAATCTCATTTTTACAACAAACATATTTTTATGTACATAGAAAAAGGTCTTGGAGGAAGCACCAACCCCTTCCAACTATCTGATAATGACAAGAGTTTCCCTTTTATTTCTGTGCTTCATACCTCGGTAGTGTTGGATTTTTTTTGTATGGTAACATATATTGCTTGTACGAGCTTCCTAGGACTACCATAACAAAATTCCACAAATTGGAGTAAACAACAGATACCATTGAAATCTTCGTCTCACAGTTCTGGAGGGTATAAATTCAAAATCAAGGTGTTGACAGGGTTGGCTTCTTCTTAAGAAATTATTTTTTATTGAAGTATAGTTGATTTACAATGTTATATTAGTTTGAGGTGTCCAGCAAAGTGATTCAGTAATAAATACATATATATCTATGCTTTTTAACATGTATTTACTTTTCATTGAAGGATAATTGCTTTACAGTATTGTGTTGGTTTCTGCCATACATCATCATGGATCAGTCATAAGTATACATATGTCTCCTCCCTCTTGAACCTCCCTCCCTCCCACCTATAACTATTCTTTTTTAGATTCTTTTCCCTTACAGGTTATTACAAAATACTGGGTATAGTTCTCTGTGCTATACAGTAGGTCCTTGCTGGTTATCTGGTACATGTACTAGTGTGTGTAATTAACCCCAAACTCCCAGTTTATCTCTCTGGGGTGGTTTCTTCTGACAGATGTGAAGGAGAATCTGTTTCATGCCTCTCCTGGCATTTGGTAGCCGCAGGCATTGCTTGGCTTATTGATGGCACTCTCCCTGTGTCTTCACATCACCTTTTCTCTATGTGTCTGTCTGTCTCTGTGTACAAATCTACCCTTCCTGGAGAGAGAAAGCCATATTGGATTAGGTTGCACCTAATGACTTTGTCTTAATTTGATCATCCACAAAGACCTTATTTCCATACAAGGTCATGTTCACAGGTCCTGGGAGTTAGGGCTTCGACCTCTCTTGGAGGGGGACACACAATTCCATCCATAGTGCTGTTTATGTAGTGAAAACAATTAAGAAAATCCATTTTATGCTCTTCACCTCCACTCTGATTTCTTAATTTTCCTTCTATATTTCTGTTGATGGCTCCTTGTGAGTCAGCATCAAAATCTGGGTACCCTCTCAAACTCTTTCTTCTGCCCTTTCTACCCACCAGCTGCCCATCTCATCAGGTTTAACAGCCCATTTATGTTTTCCCTCTAGCAACTGTTTGACCACAAACTCCTGTGTGCAGGGCATAGGGATTTCTATCAATAACAGTGGGGGAATTTAGAGCATCTGCACTTCTTTCATGGTGTCAGGTCAAGAAATAATACATGTATTATAGCTCCCGGGAAAGCTTTACTCAAGCCTGTTTTCCTTTTCTCACTAATCCTTCATAATGCCCCAGTTTCATAATGTGATTTAGTGAAATTAAACTCAAACAGCCCTAAATTATATAATTAATTATATTTGGCTTCAATTACATTGACTAATTGACCCAAGCCTGCTCTCACAGGCTACCTGCAGCCTGAGGTGAAATGAGGCAGGTGTGAGAGCTCATTAGCATAGTAGTTGATGTTTGCTAGTTAATTTGATATGTAAAATTGTTATAAATCTCAGATAGATCATACCATGAGTCAGGTGGATCTCACCTTTTCCAAGCATCCCCTGTTGTACATGTTTCTGCAATCCCTCAGCAAGGGGCTCTGTCATCTCCAACCAGAAGGGCAGTCTCTGTGGTCAGGCCCTTCCTACTCCAATCCCTTCTACCAAAGCCCCATTCATTTTTCCAACACAGAATGCCCTAATAAACAGGAATCTGAAGCTGGAAATGAGGAGAGGGAGCTGTTGTATGTGTAGGAGGAATGACTGTGTGTGACCCACGAGCGCAATCTCCAAAAGGTGCGTCTTTTCAACAATTTATAAGGGAGTATGTGGCTGAGATGTTTGTTAAGTACTTGACTGATGATATGATTTCAAAGCCTGGCTACTCAATGTGTTCACCCACGAGCCACAGCAGCCTTACCTGGGAGCTTTCCAGAAATGCAGAATCTTGCCCCAGACCATTGAATCAGAATCTGAATTTTAATAAGATCTCCAGCGCTGTTTTAGAGGAAGCCTTGTTTTGTGAAAGCAAGGGTCAGTCTGTTCAGCATGTGATTCTCATGTCAGTGGTCAGACTGTGAGACCCAGAAAAGAGGCAATCAAAGAGTAATGCTTCCATTTTACCCACTAACTCCCCAGGCCATGGTCCAGTTACAGCCCCTCTTCCAGCTTTGCTCCTTAATATAAAAAGCTGACTATGCCTTTGGCTATAGTCAGTCATTTTTTGACAAACCCTGTGTATTCCCAAAAAATCTTCAATTGGACATTCTACGCCCCCAACTTACTTTTCTAACTGTATTGCTTCTTCCAAATTTTAGTGTATACTTCAGCCCATGGGTATATTCCTTGGACAAGTTGGACAAACACCATGTAATCTTCCTTGTTGGATTTCCTGGGTTTAATCTTCTCACTGTCTCTCCTAATTGCAATTGCCCTTTCCATGAAGCTCCTTCATAATTTTCCAATCAAACATGATCTCTCTCTGAACTCTTATAAAAAGTGACACCTCTCTTAAACTGCTTATCTTGACTTTACTATAGCCATTGTCTCCCCACTAGGCTGCACCAACACAGTGTCCAGGTGATTAATAATAATCAAATGAGTGACTTGACTGACTGAGTGAATCTGTGAAGTCAGGGCCTCAGCAAATTATTCCTTGAGACCAGTTAAGAACTATGAGTCTTACTTGTTTACTAATTCCTGAGGTGTTGATATTCTGTTCCTTCTCACATAAAACTCTCAACAGCAATGAGACTCTACCAACGACACTTGCTTGAATCAAAAACACAAGATAATGTCAATTTTCCTCAGACTGATGGTGGCTCCAAGGGCTAAGGCAAAGGCAACCTTTGCATGATTTGTGTACTGAGAGCCCTTTTAGCTCATCCAGTTACTATGGGCCAATCAGCTTTTAGAACATAAATTCATCCAAACAATAGTCTTCTTAATTCAGAAAAGATCTCAAAGGAGCACCGAGGGGAAGAGGATTGCATGTTGCTAGGCAGAGAGAGAAAATGAAATACCCTAACTGTGTGCAATGACCACTTCCGAAATTTCTCATTTGAGCTTTAAAAATACCATTTCCAGGCAAGAATCTCAGAAACAGAACTTATGTTACAAAATTGTATCATAGTGATTTCACCTTCCCTGATATTCGCATGCTATGTGGTGGCCCAGATTATGTCATTTGAATTCTGACCCAATTCCCAGCTTCTCTTTTGAGATTTATTAAGTATTGGTTTCCTTTGCATAAATAAACAAACAAAAAACATCTCAAAGGCTATGTGGCCATTGAGAAACTATTTGTAACATGAATATCAATATAATAAACTGCTAAGTCAAATTTCCTGTGGCCAACTGAAGAGCTTATATATTTAAATTAAAAATGATTGATAAAATGTACTTTAAGGTTTTTTTTTAATTGCAGTAACCTATGCATACCACAAAATTTACCATTTTAAATAATTTTAAGTGTACACTTTAGTGACATTAAGTATATTCATGTTGTTCTGCAACCATTAGCATCATCCATCTATTTTTTCATCTTTCCCAACTGAAACTCTGTACCCATTAAACACTAACTCCCCAGTCTTCTCTTCCCAGTCCCCTGGTAAGCATCATTCTAATTTCTGTCTCTATGAATCTGATTACACCTGGTACCTCACATGTGTGGAATCATATTATCTTTATCCTTTGCTGACTGACTTATTTCACTTAATGGAACATGTATCAGAATTTCCATTTCATTGTCTATATATGCTACATGTTATTTACACATTCATCCCACATGGACACTGGGCTGCTATTGTAAATAATACTGCTATAACATGGGTAATACAATTTTTAATTTAGGTTTTTAAGACAATCTAGCATTTTGACCATGGAGTTTCAATGTGTTTGGAGGGGAAGTACAAGCCATAGAGTTTATTATTTCGTGTCAAAACTTGCATTGATGCTGATCACTCACCATGCATCAAATAGCTAATTCTGATCATCAGTTCTCTAGTGTGTGTGGCTTGCAGTGCCCATTAGTGTGAAAAGGAACTGTAAGCAGTATACATGGGAATCATGTGGACTTCACTTGTGTATTGAAGATAGTAAAGGTTATCTCTTATAGTAAAGATTGTCATTTAATTAAAAGAATAGATTTGAAAAGGGAGGACATATATGTATACCTATGGCTGATTTGTGTTGAGATTTGACAGAAAACAAGAAAATTCTGTAAAGCAATTATCCTGCAATTAAAAAATAAATTAATTTAAAAAAGAATAGATTTGTAATCAAATTATTACACTTAAAAAAAATCCCACCTGATGTAGAGTTACCAAAGCTGAACAAAACTTTAATTTTCCCCATTTTCCCTTTGACTTCCTGAAGATTCTCCACAGTAGCACTACCTAGGAGCCTCCTTTCGTGTCTTGTGGTATTTGGAATGAGAATGATTTCCTTTAACCACATTCTATATTGTATTTATGCACCTTATGCCATGAGATTTGTTGCCAAAAAATGAACTGGTATTAATGGGATGCAGCCCTTTAGACAATAATAGCAGCATGGATTGCTAACCACATGATAAGATCAAGATGCATATTTGAATTGGCTGTATTTATGTTCCAGATGCAAGATGATTATCTGACAACAGAGGCAACATGATTTAATACAAAAGGCCCTGGGCCAGGAATCAGGAGATCTGGCCTTTATTCCTGGCTTCATCACTTAGGCCATGTATGCACGAGTGGAGAATGTTGTAATTGCACTGTTCCTCTTGACCCCAAACTGGTTCCCACCCTGCCCCACCACCAAACGTGTTTTCCAATGTTCAGTTGTTCTACAACTACTGCCCCTCATCCTTTTCTTTCTGCTTCTTTTCTCTTTCCTCCTCCCCTATTTCTTGCTAAAGTGTATTAATTTTGTTTTATATAAATAATACATAACACATTTTATAATTTTTTTAAGTTACTGTTGATTCTACCTTAATGTTCTTTTTTCCACTCCCAAGCACCTTTCCTCCTCCCTCTCTCTCTTAGTTGGAGTACAATTGCTTTACAGTGTTGTGTTTGTTTCTGCTGTACAACAGTGTGAATCAGCTGTCTAAATATCCATATATGCGCTCCCCCTTGAGTCTCTCTCCCACCCTGCCCCCACCCCACCCCTCTAGGTCACCGCAGGGCACTGAGCCGAGCTCCTTGTGCTCTGCAGCAGCTTCCCACTAGCTAGCTATTTTACTCATGGCAGTGACATATATCAATGCTACTCTCTCAGTTCGTCCCACCCTCTCCTTCTTCCTTTGTGTGCACAAGTCTGTTTACTACACCTGCATCTCTGATCCTGCTCTGCACAGAGGTTGACCAGTACCATTTTTCTAGATTCCATGTATGTGCATTAGTATACAATATTTGTTTGTCTCTTTCTGACGTACTTCACTCTGTATGACAGACTCTAGGTTCATCCACATCACTACAAATGACTCAGTTTTGTTCCTTTATATGATTAATATTCCATTGTGTATATATATATACACACACACACACACACACAAATGTGGATATATATATATGTATCTATATACATTTTCTTTATCCATTCATCTGTCGATGGACATTCAGGTTGCTTCCATGCTTTGGCTATTGTAAATAGTGCTGCAATGAATACTGGAGTACATACGTTTCTTTGAATTATGGTTTTCTCAGAGTATACGCCCAGGAGTGAGATTTCTGGGTTACGTGGTAGTTTTATTTCTAGTTTTTTAAGGAACTTCAATAGTGTTCTCCCTTGTGGTTGTATCAATTTACATTGCCACAAACAATGCCAGAGGGTTCCCTTTTCTCCACACCCTCTCCATCATTTATTGTTGGTAGATTTTTAATGATGGCCATTCTGACTAGTATGAGGTGGTACTTCGTTGTAGTTTTGATTTGCATTTCTGATTGGATGGTTTAGTGAGGCCCTCGGATCATCCCGCCGGGGTCGGCCCACGGCCCTGGCGGAGCGCTGAGAAGACGGTCGAACTTGATTATCTAGAGGAAGTAAAAGTAACGCGGTCGGTTCCGAGAGCGGTGCGGGGGCCTCGCCCCGCCCGGCTCGCGAGCCTCTCTCGGTGAACTCCGGGAGCTGGTGATGGACAGGGAGGCCTTGCGCGCTGCGATTCATGGGGTCGCAAAGAGTCGGACACAGAGCGACTGATCTGATCTGATCTGATCTGAATGAGCATCTTTCCGTGTACCTATTAGCCATCTGCATGTCTTCTTTGGAGAAATGTCTATTTAGATGTACTGCCATTTTTCTATAGGTCTTTTTCTTATGTTATTAAATGATATGAGCTGTTTGTATATTTTGGAAATTAAGCCCTTTTTTTTTTTGAAAGTAAAAGATTTCTGATATATATTTTTTAACATTATTTTCATTT
>NW_011494706.1:3080017-3083365 GCF_000754665.1 Bison bison bison
GCCAAATATCAAAATGAATCCGCCACAGGTATACCTGTGTTGCCCATCCTGAACCCTCCTCCCTCCTCCCTCCCCCCTCCCCATACCCTCCCTCTGGGTCGTCCCAGCGCACTAGCCCCAAGCATCCAGTATCGTGCATCGAACCTGGACTGGCGACTCGTTTCATACATGATATTATACATGTTTCACTGTCATTCTCCCAAATCTCCCCACCCTCTCCCTCTCCCACAGAGTCCATAAGACTGATCTATACATCAGTAAGCCCTTGTTGATCGCATCATTTGCAAATATTTTCTCCCAGTCTGTAAGTTGTCTTTTCATTTTGTTTATTATTTTCTTTGCTGTGTAAAGGAAGCATACAGCTTCTCTTGTGGCTCAGCTGGTAAAGAATCTGCCTGCCATGTGGGAAACCTGGGTTCGATCCCTGGGTTGGGAAAATCCCCTGGAGAAGGGAAAGGCTACCCACTCCAGTATTCTGGCCTGGAGAATTCCATTGGCTATATAGTCCATGGGGTCGCAAAGAGTCAGACACAACTGAACGACTTTCACTTTCACTTTCTAATAATAGTAGCTTGTGTTTCTTTTTTGAATATTTGATGTAAGCCAGGTATTATTCTAAACATTTTACATGTGTAATATATGTTTGTACATTTTGGCTTTATGTGTATTTACATGTATTAATTCATTTTACATATTAAATGGATCTCACAAGTCTATGATCCATTTTTATAGATAGAAAACTGAGGCGCAGAGAATTTAAGCTATTTACTCAGAGTCATATAGTAGTGAGTGACAGAGCCTGGATTCAAACCCAGCCTGTCTTTTCAGGATCTGCAGTCTTAACCAGTATTCTAAACTGCCTCTCCTTGTTCATGGTAAGGGAACAAAAGCCTTGTTAAAAATCTTCATTTATTTTTGAAGTCATTTCAAGGAAAATTTTCTATGCGATAGAGATGCAATATTATACAGTGGTTAAATTATGGTTCTTCCAGTGACCCTGAGAGACCTCTCTAAACTGACTTTAAGCTAGAGGTAACAGTACTTATTGCGGGAAACATTTATTAGGACTAAATGAAACAATCCCTATTAGGGCCTTACTACAATGTTTGGGACACACACAAAATTATAATTGTAATAATTATAATATGACTTATACTCATTGACATGGACAGAGGAGCCTGGTAGGCTACAGTCCATGGGATCTCAAAGAGTCGGATATGACTGAGCAACTTCACTCACACTCATTGAAGATTTCCTATGCACTTATTAAACATCCAGTAAATTTTAGTTAAAATAGCTCAGTGTGCTCAATGACAGCTCAATGTCTACCATGTTTGGATGGTTTTTAGTCTTTTCTAACAATTGGGGTACATTTATCATCATTGAATTCAAATTTATGGAATGATCCTCAGTAACCTCAAACTAATGGTTAATCTAAAATGATGATTCTTTCTGTGAAAGGTCTATAAGCTACTAGGGTACCCTAATCAGAGAGTTGAAGAAAGCTAGCCCATTAAACTTTGCTCAAACCCACTGCCTATTGACTAGGAGTTAATATTGCTAAATGACCAGTGAGGAAACATCTCAAGATCTTCATTGACTATTTCTTTCCACATAGAGATGTGGCCATATGTCAACTCTGATGATATCATAGCTCTCAGGTATGCGGTACTTCTATGGCAAGGCAGGGTATCAAAAGGTTTAAGTCAGGGCTATATGCTAAGTTGCTTCAGTTGTGTCCGACTCATTGTGACCCTATGGACCATAGCCCTCCAGGCTCCTCTGACCATGGGATTCTCCAGGTAAGAATACTGGAGTGGGTTCCCATGCCCTCCTCCAAGGGATCATTTAGACCCAGGGACCAAATCCATATCTCTTACGTCTCCTGCATGGGTAGGTGACTTCTTTACAATTAGTGCCACCTGAGAAGCCCGTATCTACCAAGCACCTGACAGTCTTGGCCAGTTCTTAAACTTAGAACATGCTCAGGAGTAATGGTGACCTCAGGTATAATTCCAGCTTGCAGTGATATGCAAGAAATCTGATCTCAGAGTAGGAGCACCATGGCAATAGTCTTGGACAGCAGTAATGTGTAAAGCTCGGTTGATAGTATCTTGGACTTTTGAGTTTCATAGTAAGAAGCAGACTGTTCTTTCACACCATCCTGTTGCACTTGGCTATAAACCATGGTTAGGGGAACAGGAGCAAGATGCAGAAATTGAGGAAAAGATAAAAGGAGTTAGACAGGTTGTCAGGGCCCCAGCCAAACACCATCCAGGCCTGGGCAGGAAACTGGAAGGCATGCAAACTGGGAACCAAGATAAAAATCAAATCTCCAGTCCAGGAACATGTTTGGGGAGATATGAGGGAAGACTGCAGCAAGAAACCATTTACAACCACTTCTTTGAGTAAAGTCCATATGGATATTCTAATTTGGTAGTTGCAGTAACAAGGTGGAAAATTACCCATATTTACCTCTTTTTAACCTCACAAATAAAAATAACACGGGTAGTGACTAATGACAGAGGTTCATGACATTGCAGTGATCAAGACCATCCCCAAGAAAAAGAAATGCAAAAAGGCAAAATGGTTGTCTGAGGAGGCCTTACAAATAGCTGAGAAAAGAAGAGAAGCTAAAGGCAAAGGAGAAAAGGAAAGATACACCCATATGAATGCAGAGTTCCAAAGAATATCAAGGAGAGATAAGAAAGCCTTCCTCAGTGATCAATGCAAAGAAATAGAGAAAAACAACAGAATGGGAAAGACTAGAGATCTCGTAAAGAAAATTAGAGATACCAAGGGAATATTTCATGCAAAGATGGGCACAATAAAAGACAGAAATGGTATGGACCTAACAGAAACAGAAGATATTAAGACGAGATGGCAAGAATATACAGAAGAACTATACGAAAAGGATCTTCATGACCCAGATAACCATGATGGTGTGATCACTCACCTAGAGCCAGACATCCTGGAAGGTGAAGTCAAGTGGGCCTCAGGAAACATCACTAAAAACAAAGCTAGTGGAGGTGATGGAATTCCAGTTGAGCTATTTCAAATCCTAAAAGATGATGCTGTGAAAGTGCTGCACTCAATATGCCAGCAAATTTGGAAAACTCAGCAGTGACCACAGGGCTGGAAAAACGTCAGTTTTCATTCCAACCCCAAAGAATCAGATCAGATCAGATCAGTCGCTCAGTTATGTCCGACTCTTTGAGACCCATGAATTGCAGCACACCAGGCCTCCCTGTCCATCACCAACTCCCAGAGTACACCCAGACTCACGTCCATCGAGTCAGTGATGTCATAAAGCCATCTCATCCTCTGTCGTCCCCTTCTCCTCCTGTC
>NW_011494706.1:3083583-3083730 GCF_000754665.1 Bison bison bison
CCTAAAAGATGATGCTGTGAAAGTGCTGCACTCAATATGCCAGCAAATTTGGAAAACTCAGCAGTGACCACAGGGCTGGAAAAACGTCAGTTTTCATTCCAACCCCAAAGAATCAGATCAGATCAGATCAGTCGCTCAGTTATGTCC
>NW_011494706.1:3083830-3085252 GCF_000754665.1 Bison bison bison
GCTATCTAGGTTGGTCATAACTTTCCTTCCAAGGAGTAAGCGTCTTTTAATTTCATGGCTGCAGTCACCATCTGCAGTGATTTTGGAGCCCAGAAAGGCAATGCCAAAGAATGCCCAAACTACCGCACAATGGCACTCATTTCACACGCTAGCAAAGTAATGCTTAAAATTCTCCAAGCCAGGATTCAACAGTATGTGAACCATGAACTTCCAGATGTTCAAGCTGGATTTAGAAAAGGCAAAGGAACCACAGATCAAATTGCCTACATCTATTGGATCATCGAAAAAGCAAGAACATTCCAGAAAAGCATCTACTTCTGCTTTATTGACACACCAAAGCCTTTGACTATGTGGATCACAACAAACTGGAAAATTCTTGCCGCTGCTGCTGCTAAGTTGCTTCAGTCGTGTCCGACTCTGTGTGACCTCATAGACGGCAGCCCACCAGGCTCCCTTGTCCCTGGCATTCTCCAGGCAAGAACACTGGAGTGGGTTGCCATTTCCTTCTCCAATGCATGAAAGTGAAAAGTGAAAGTGAAGTCACTCAGCCGTGTCCAACTCTTAGCGACCCCATGGACTGTAGCCCACCAGGCTCCTCCATCCATGGGATTTTCCAGGCAAGAGTACTGGAGTGGGGTACCATTGCCTTCTTAAAGAGATGTAAATACCAGACTACCTTACCTGCCTGCCGAGAAATCTGTATGGTCAAGAAGCAACAGTTAGAACTAGACATGGAACAACAGACTGGTTCCACACCAGGAAAGGAGTACGTCAAGGCTGTATATTGTCACCCTGCTTATTTAACTTATATGCAGAGTACATCATGTGAAATGCCAGGTTGGATGAAGCACAGGCTAGAATCAAGATTACCAGGAGAAATATCAATAACCTCAGATATGCAGATGACACCACCCTTATGGCAGAAAGCAAAGAACTAAAGAGCCTTTTGATGAAAGTGAAAGAGGAGAGTTAAAAAGGTGGCTTAATGCTCAACATTCAGAAAACTAAGATCATGGCATCTGGTCCCATCACTTCATGGCAAATAAATGGGAAAACAGTAGAAACAGTGACAGACTATGTTTTTTGGGCTCTAAAATCACTGCAGATGGTGACTGCAGCCATGAAATTAAAAGACACCTGTTCCTTGGAAGAAAGGTTATGACCAACCTAGACAGCATATTAAAAAGCAGAGTCAGGCAACCCACTCCAGTACTCTTGCCTGGAACATTCCATGGACTGAGAAGCCTGGTAGGCTACAGTCCATGGGGTCGCAAAGAGTCAGACATGACTGAGCAACTTCGCTTCACTTAGGGTATACAAGGTTTTCACAAAAAAACTGGTCAGGTTCCTTGGCTAAGAGGAGACTCTGCCTTGGGCCCGCCGGTGTAATAAACTGCACTCCACTAAAAAAAAAAAAAAAGC
>NW_011494706.1:3085352-3107326 GCF_000754665.1 Bison bison bison
GAGATCAAACCAGTCAACCCTAAAGGAAATCAACTCTGAATATTCATTGGAAGGACTGATGCTGAAGCTGAAGCTCCAATACTTTGGTCACCTGATGTGAAGAGCTGGCTCATTTGAAAAGACTCTGATGCTGGGAAAGATTGAGGGCAGGAGGAGAAGGGGATGACAGAGGATGAGATGGCTGGATGGCATCACTGACTCGGTGGACATGAGTTTGAGCAAGCTCTGGGAGTTGGTGATGGACAGGGAAGCCTGGTATGCTGCAGTCCATGGCGTCGCAAAAAGTCGGACATGACTGAGCGACTGAACTGAACTGAACTGGGTGCCTAATGAAGTCATAGCCATTCTATATGCTGCTGATTTTCATTTCCAAAGAGGACCCATCTGGTAGTGAGAGCCACTGGTGAATTCAGTGATGCTGTAACAGGAGCAATGCTATGTGTCCTTCAAAACTGCCCCCTGTTGTTGCTGAACTTTTCTTTTCTAATGAAATGTTGTTCATACCAGTGATACAAAACATACCCACAGAAATGGTTCTTAAACTTATTTTTAAAGAGGTACCTACCAGTCTGACAAGGTTTTCACTGGCCCACCTTGGAATGAGAACAGGAAAAATGTAGTGAATTTTCTTTCACAGAGCTAAATTTATTCAATTTAAATGACCACCCTTTATTCTTATATGGACAAAAGATTATGTCCTTATTACTTATTTGATGCCAGATCCTATATTTTGTGTGTTTGTTGATGGTGATAGTTGATGCTGGTTTGTTCCTTGATTTTTATTTTGCTTGATCTATGTTACAATCCTAACATTTTCTAGCCAGTGAAATCAAATTCCTGATCAACTCAACAGGAATGCATCTAGCCTGCAAGTCAATACTATCGTCAGATCAGATGGTTGTTTTTTCTACTCTGTGTCTCATGACTACTCATTTGACTGGTTTTCCAGAGTAGAGTTACAACTCAAGTAGGCATTACAGCCTGGTTTGTTTATTTGTTGAGTAGGTATCTGGATTAGAAAACTAGAATAGCATCTGGAACTTTGTGCATGCTCAGTGAATGATTGTGAAAATGGAATTAGATTGAACTGCCCAAGGTTTAGAAGTCCTCACTCAGCTCCTTCCTGAGCATGGTGAATCATGCCGAACCAGTAGAGGGCTACTCACCTCCTGTGAGGAGAATGTAGCTTATATGAGGGGCTAAGGTATTCGAGCGACTTCCCTTTCACTTTTCACTTTCATGCATTGGAGAAGGAAATGGCAACCCACTCCAGTGTTCTTGCCTGGAGAATCCCAGGGATGGGGAAGCTTGGTGGGCTGCCATCTCTGGGGTTGCACAGAGTCGGACACAACTGAAGCAACTTAGCAGCAGCAGCAGCAAGGTATTTGAGTGAGACCTATTTATGAGAATCTCAGTTCTGGTTTTATTACAGGCTTACTTATTCTGTGACCTGACATCCCGTGACATCCAAGCGGACTTTCTGTTCTACTTGCAAGGAGTGAAAAAGTGTCAGATTGTCTCTGTTGCCTAATAGTCTTGGTATGAGGGCATTAGAGTTAATTAAGTATGTGGGCATTATTCAGGAAAAAATAATTCCTTGACATAATTATGGACCCCAGGAATTGAGGAGCCCAACCATTTTTATCTAATGGTAGATTGACCCATGTATTTACGTTAATGTACTTTTGAGAATAAATATGATTACTGAATTGATGGCATTCATACCAGCATATTAGAACATTTTAAAAAATCTACATGCTTTCATTCTTTATCAGTTGGATAGTGTATTGTCTACAGTCAGGGCTAGCTTATTAGATAGCTTTTATATAAAATCATATTATAAGGAAAAAATTAAAGTGAATGTCATGCACAAAGTTGTACTGGAAGAGAAAACATTATTTAACTCCCTTACACAGATGATTCTATACAAGAAATACTTTGCATGACCTTTGTCCGTATAACCTTAGGCAAGTCAGATAACCTCTCTCTGCTCCTCAACTCTATAAAAAAGAGTAGAATCTACCTCAAAGGATTGCTGTAAGGATTAAATGTGTTAATACATGTACTTTAGCCTAGAGCATGACACATGATAGTCTTTCAATAAACTACGTAATATGATTATATTCATTTCCTTACTATTGCCATACTTTAATTGAAATACCAATTGTAAAATGCTTTAGAGCTATGAACAATTTTAACATCATTTAACAATTTTAACACTCATTAACATAAGTTCTATTAAATTGCAAGTTCCATTCAACTCCTCTCTATCTTATCTTTTTGAGAAAATGGCAGGGTAGAAATATAGTCATTCTCCATCTCAAATCTTATAGCACTTTCAGAAAAAATCTGTCTGATCTCCAACAAATCTACACCTAAATCATGCAGGCATATGTGTCCCTAAGTGCACACACACACACAAAACAGAATGTCATGTTTAATGAGATCCTTTAATTTCACTAAACTTCCTCAGATAAAGTTCATTCTTTAAACCGAATTGTATTTTATTGCAAATAATGCTATAAACAATATGGAATGCTGCTTAAAAGCATGAACCTTGGAGTAGACTTCGTGGCTTCAAATTTCAGCTCTGTGATCATGTACAATTATTTACCTTTTCTAATCCTCAGTTTCCTCATCTTTAACACCTGCTCTGTAGAGGTGCTGCTGCTAAGTCACTTCAGTCATGTCCAACTCTGTGCAACCCCATAGACTGCAGCCCACCAGGCTCCCCCATCCCTGGGATTCTCCAGGCAAGAACACTGGAGTGGGTTGCCATTTCCTTCTCCAATGCATGAAAGTGAGAAGTGAAAGGGAAGTCGCTCAGTCGTGTCTGACTCTTGGCGACCCATGGACTGAAGCCTACCAGGCTCCTCCGTCCATGGGATTTTCCAGGCAAGAGGACTGGAGTGGGGTGCCATTGCCTTCTCCATCTGTAGGGGTGAAGCTGAAGTTAAATGAGTTAATGCATGTGAAGCTGTCAGCCAGTGTTTAGCACCTAGGAAATGCTCACTATGTTTAGCTATTGTTACTTTTCATTATAGACATGTATTTTCATATCTACAAGTTCTATTTGGTCTCTTTCTATACCTCTATTTCTGTTCTCATCATGCTTATGTTTTCCTCCAAATTCTTCAGCACATAGAGAACGTAGTAGTTGCTTAAAGCCCTTGTCTGCTAGTTCCATCCTCTTTATCATTTCCAAGTCTGTTTATAGCCATTGATTTTTTTCCCCTAGTCATGGTTCATATTTTCCTGCTTTATTGCACACCTGGTAAGTTTTTATTACATGCTGGGCATTGTAAATTTTGCTTTTGATTGCTGGCTGTTGTATTTCTTAATTAGTGTTAGGTTTCAAGCTGGCATGCAGCTAGGTTACTTGGAACAGGTTGGGTCTTTTCAAAGCTAGCTTTTAAACTTTGTTAGGGTGGTTCATTGAGACTTTGGTCTACAGCTAATTTAGTCTCCTACTGAGTCAATACCTTTGTAAGGATTTTATCTCCTGTGTTATGAGTTCCTTCTACTTGGCTGGTGGGAACACAACTAATCCCATTCCTATTGGATTCCTTACTCCTTTTCAGTGGTTCTTTCCTTGGTGCCAGGCAGCTTACCCTACACATGCACAAATCAATTCTCAACCAAAGACTCAAGGGGAGCCCTCTGCAGATCTCCAGAGCGCCCTCCCTTCCTCCCCTCTCCTCTCACTGTCCTGTCCTGTCCCCTCGCCTTCTCTCCTCTCTTCCTCTCTCCTTTTCTCCTGTGTAGCTCTCTTTCTCCAATACCCTGTCCCACAGACTCTTATATGTTTTCAACTCTTGAAAGTCCATTGCATCTCTTTCAACGCAGCCACATCACCAGATGCTAGGTTTCCGTGCTGCAGCTGACTTTAGCCATAAGTTGCAACCATCATAGGACTCACCTTATTTGTTTCTCTTCTCTCAGGAATAACTGTCCTGTGCTGCCTGTCGTCCAGTATCTGAAAATTGTTTCACATATTTTGTCCAGTTTTCAACTTGCTTGAGGTGTGAGGTTAAGTCCAGTCTAACTTACTCCATCTTGGCCAGAAGTCCTTGACTACTGTTATCTCTGCCAATGCTGGTTTTAGGAATAAAAAAGTCCTCAGGTACAAGTCAGATTACAACGAGTAGCACATGTAGAACTTTATGTATGTGGTTACAGGATGTTATTAAACACCCAGCACAAATATAGGTCTGCAACATCTTGTTTCTCTTTTTCACTCCTTATTAACATTTTGCTTTTGGATGATTGGCGAAGGCCCCGTCTTTATGTAAAAGCCACAAAATAGGAAGCTTTTGTATAAGTGAAAATCCAGTTTAAGGCATGATTAAGCCTTTGTTTTTTTTTTTTTTTTTGGTTGCACTGGATCTTCATTGCTGTGCGAGGACCTCCTCTAGTTCTGGCGAGCAGGTTCTGCTCTTGGTGGTGATGCACAGGCTTCTCATTGCCGTGGCCTCTCTTGTTGCTGGCACCAGCTCCAGGTGCCCAGGCTTTGGCCCTGGCAGCACATGGGCTTAGTAGTTGGTTGCAATGGCTTTCGTTGCTCCATAGCATGTGGAATCTTCCCAGACCAGGGACTGAACCTGTGTCCCCTGCATTGACAGGCGGATTCTTTTCCACTGTACCATCAGGGAAGTCCTGATTAAGGCTTCTGTGAGTGACTCTATAAATTAAATTTTTCCCTGAAAGAATAAATTTGTCTTTTTTAAAATTTTGATTTTACTCTGAATATTGATACCACACAATGATTAGACTGCTCTTACATAAATAGATTACAACGATAACTAAACATACATAGAAAACTAAAGTATAGGAATCCTCCCCATGCAAGGTTTAATTTTTATTACACAACCACGTGCTAATATTAAGTAGTATCACATTGTCTAACGTTAGATGAATGAATTTGTGGTGTGTGTGTGAACACATGCACTGGAGACAGAGAAAAAGCATTCATACATGATGGGGAGTGAATTAAGCTAAATTTATTGTTTAAATAAATATTTTATACTTGTTGTATGTATTTAATCTGCAGACTGAGGATTATAAATCCATAATGGAAAATGAGGAATTTAGACTTAACAAAACTTACCCTAGGAATTTAACCACTGCATTTTGAGGCTTATAACACATGCTACAATGAGTGAGATGGCTCTACAAAATGTTCATTATATAGAAGTTGTTCAAATAAGAAACACCTCCCAGATCCACAAACTGCAGTATATGTGTCTTATAAAAATTACCCTTAAATCTTACATTTCCCCTTTGAGACATTTATTGTTCCTGGGGAAAGCAGTATTTTTTTTCCCTTATTCGTAAATCTGTCTTCGATTAAACTAGAGAACTCTATAAATCAATAATAACCTTTTAGATATCAACCCCTTCATAATTATGCCCTCCAAATCCAGGTAATTGTTTACATACTTTATACAGAAAAAAATGGAGAAAAACATATGTTCCATTTGATTTGGGGGGGCGGGTATAAAGCTTTAGATGTTTTTCAGCATTTATGAAGTTTGACTTTATCCTCTTTTGTATTACATTTGAAAAATTAATTTATTTCACACAGAGAAACAAATAGATCAGGTAATGTTATACAGCTCTGGAGGAAAAAAAATTGTCTGTTAGAAACTGATGCATATTTTTATCATAATATGGCTTTCATTAAATATAATACTATACAACCAGTGAGTTTAAAGGAATGTTTTGTTTTAGTCAAATCAATCTCTGGGTATCTTTCTGATACTTCTAGTACATTTCCCAAAAGGAAGTGGGTAAACACGCAAACGGGAGTGATCTCAGATTAAGAAACAACACAGGCGTCTTGAAGGCTCTCTGTAGAATGAACTGACAGCAAGCAGAGAGACCTGAGGCTGTTTTTCTAGATGCTTACTCTGGGTGCCAGCCATCTGTGTTCATTTAGGGCTGTGTGTGTGTGCGTGTGTGTAGGTAGAAAGGGGGTGAGGGGCAGATCTCAAGTTGCAAGTCTGAGTGTGGGCTCTGATACAGAACGCAACCTTCTGCCTGGTGCTTCTCAAACAAGACCCCTCATCTGCTGGTCCCTCCAGAGAAGTAATTTCACCAATACCAGCTGCAAAGGGGAATGTTTTGTGTTTTCTTTATTCAAAGTGAAAGATGTTAAACAGAAATTTTCAGAAGCACTTTTGTTTGGAAAAGGGGAAAGGAAGATCGCGGAAACTGGAAAACATCCATGAAATTAGCCCCAAATCATTGCCAATACTGATCATTTCCTGACAAGCTGTCTATCAGCAAACCCACAACAGCAGCTTATTCCGGGCTTTCTGGTGCCAATAGTGGTGTGGCATTGCTAATTACATGTTGGTGCAGTTGTGAATATTTTTAAGTTTAACTTTCGTTACTGCAACAGCAAGTACAATAGCACATTACTATCAGGATTTCTGTAAATACTTTAATACAACTCTCTTCCAAATTGCTTTAGCAGGAATTAGAGGAATATCATTTTAAAGTAAAAGTCCTGCATGTCTATTTAACCACCTAAAGTTGGTGAAAATGAAAAGAATAGAAAGTAGGGATGCACTTGGCCATGTTAAGTCCAAATTCAATATTTATTTGTGAGAAAATACTATTTATTTATAGATAGGGGAGGGAAATAAGAGAGGGAAATGAGCTAGTTTGACTGTATGATTTTGTTTATTCATTATTCATGATGAAAAAATCCTGGCTGCCTTTAATATTTGTACTATCTATAAAATGTCTCAGCATTCCTGTGGCCTGAGATATTACAGCAATTTTCTTCCAATGTTGTGTTCTCTCTCTCGCCATCTCTCTACCTCTCTCTGTCTCTCTCTCTCTTTTTCTCTGGTTTACTGCCCTTGACATATTCTGTTCTGAAGCCTTCGTTGGTTACTGTTAGCAGTGGTTCTAACACTCATGTCCTGACGCAATAGGAGGGCGTATTAGATGTTGGGTCAACCTTCTGGGTGTCATACCTGCTTACAGAAGTATGATCTGCATTCCCAACGTAGTGTCAAATTATCCATTTTTGGAACTGTTATAAGGTGAAAAGTGTCCCTCTTAAGCCATCCTAAAGGGAAAGTTTTCTGTTTATTAACTAAATTTAAAAGCCCATTTTGAAAATAACTCCTAAACTTAGGAATAGTAAGAACATTTCACATGTCCTAGACCAGTGTGTATCTAGGGTTTGGACATCATCTGGACCCTTAGGAGAAGAGGGACCACGTAGTGAGTATTTCACATATTTTGAGAATTATTTAAAATGAGAAACAGATTCACCTGGATAGCATTTGCCCTGAAATTCACTGGCCTGAGTTTGCATACCACAGTGTAAAAAATACATAAGGAACTACTTAAACACCTCCGTTCTTGCTATTCTGATATTTAACAACTTCTATAAGAGATTTCTTCCTGGGTGCAAAGCATTTTCTTCCTAAGGGTTCTGATAAAAGTCTATCTCCACATTTTGAAATTTGTGTGTTCCTGTTACTTTCTCTTTATTTCATAAACCAGCAAGTATTTATCAGCCCTAAATCATGGGATTGTCACAGAGTTACAGGACAAAGATCCTGTATTCAAGAATGTTAGCATGTGGTTGGGGGAAGCAAAAACTAATAAACACTGGAAATAAATGGAGACCATATATGCTTTGAAGTGCAGTAGGAAATGGCTTTGTAAGGGATTAAATCAACGAAAAGCAATGGCATAGATTGGAGAAAAAGTGTGCTTTGTAAGGCTAACATGGTTTTTAATCATTGACAAATTAATTTATTCATAATTTTTCTTGCCCTTGTAAAAGCTGAATCATAAATGAACAAATGAATTGTAAACAAATAGATGCATGGGTATAACACAGATGATGTTCCAGATTCTAGCAGAGCCATCAATACATATTTACAAGTGTTCACAGGGTCTCGGGTAGACACTTTCCTATTTCCTGTGAGGTAGCGCCACCTTTTCTTCACTGACTCCAACCACCACTAAAATAGAAGCTCTACTTCCTGACAACACTAAAAAAAAATCTTACCTGAAAAGTGACTCAAATGGCATATTGGCCCTTTTAAATGGGCATATTGGCCCATTCACATAACGTAGAAAGCAAATGTATGATCATTGATCATGTGTGACTATTACCAGCTGAGATAAAATATAAAACAAAAAGAAGATTTTATTTTCAAAAAGTAGCCTTTGGTGGCTCATTGGTAAAGAATTCATCTGCCAATGTAGGAGACTCAGGTTCTATCCTTGGATCAGGAAAATCCCCTGGAAGAGGAAATAGCAACTCACTCCAGTATTCTTCTTTTTTTTTTTCTTTTTTGTTTGTTTGTTTTTTAATTTTATTTTATTTTTAAACTTTACATAATTGTATTAGTTTTGCCAAATATCAAAATGAATCCACCACAGGTATACATGTGTTCCCCATCCTGAACCCTCCTCCCTCCTCCCTCCGCATACCATCCCTCTGGGTCATCCCAGTTCACCAGCCCCAAGCATCCAGTATCATGCATCGAACCTGGACTGGCAACTCATTTCATACATGATATTTTACATGTTTCAATGCCATTCTCCCAAATCTTCCCACCCTCTCTCTCTCCCACAGAGTCCATAAGACTGTTCTATACATCAGTGTCTCTTTTGCTATCTCGTACACAGGGTTATTGTTTCCATCTTTCTAAATTCCATATATATGTGTTAGTATACCATATTGGTGTTTTTCTTTCTGGCTTACTTCACTCTGTATAATAGGCTCCAGTTTCATCCACCTCATTAGAACTGATTCAAATGTATTCTTTTTAATGGCTGAGTAATACTCCATTGTGTATATGTACCAAAGCTTTCTTATCCATTCATCTGCTGATGGACATCTAGGTTGCTTCCATGTCCTGGCTATTATAAACAGTGCTGTGATGAACATTGGGGGTACACCTGTCTCTTTCCCTTCTGGTTTTCCTCAGTGTGTATACCCAGTAGTGGGATTGCTGGATCATAAGGCAGTTCTATTTCCAGTTTTTTAAGGAATCTCCACACTGTTCTCCATAGTGGCTGTACTAGTTTGCATTCCCACCAACAGTGTAAGAGGGTTCCTTTTCTCCACACCCTCTCCAGCATTTATTATTTATAGACTTTTGGATCGCAGCCCTTCTGACTGGTGTGAGATGGTACCTCATTGTGGTTTTGATTTGCATTTCTCTGATAATGTCACTCCAGTATTCTTGCCTGGAGAATCCCATGGGCAGAGGAGCCTGGTGGGCTACAGTCCATGGGGTCTCAAAGAATTGGACACAACTGAGCGATTATACAAGAAAAAGAGGACTTACTGTGAGCACTGATGAGAGTCCTTGGAGCAGGGAAGAAGCACAAAATAGTGTTACATAGATATGAGGACAGAGAAGGCAATGGCACCCCACTCCAGTATTCTTGCTTGGAAAATCCCATGGACAGAGCGGCCTGGTAGGCTGCAGTCCATGGGGTCACTAGGAGTCAGACATGACTGAGCGACTTCACTTCCACTTTTCACTTTCATGCATTGGAGAAGGAAATGGCAACCCACTCCAGTGTTCTTGCCTGGAGAATCCCAGGGATGGGAGAGCCTGGTAGGCTGCCGTCTATGGGGTCGCACAGAGTCGGACACGACTGAAGCGACTTAGCAGCAGCAGCAGAAGATAAGAGGAAGTCAGGTAATTTACTGCCTTTAAACCGACCAAGCAGCCTGAATTTAAGGCCTCTGTATGATCTTCAGTAGTGACATAATGGAATTGTTTCTTTTAGGAACATCACTCTGACAGTGATAATATTGGAGGTTGGTGGGGGGCATGGTCTGAAAGCACAAAGCTCTGTCAGGCAGCTGTTGAGGCAATCCACAGTGATCAGACCCTAGTGACAGTCATGGCAGAGTTAACGAGAGGAACCCAATCTGTGGACACTTTGAAGAAATGAACAATGCTAATAACAGACTAAATATATGAAGACATAAATGGCAAAGAGACCAAATGACATGTGTACAATGGAATATTATTCAGTCTGAAAAAAGGAAGGGCATTCTGATGCACAGTACAACATGAATGACGCTTGAAGACCTTATGCTACATGAAATGACCAATACAAAAGGACAAATATTGCATGATTTCACTTAGATTAGGTACCTAGAATAGTTAAACTCATAGATTAATAAAGTGAAATAGTGATAATCGAGGGCTGGGTGGAGACAGGAATGGAGAGTTTTTATTTAATGGGTACAGAGTTTCAATTTGGGAGGATGAAGATGTTGGTGATGGAGAGTGTGATGGCTGCACAATGATTTGAATGCATGTAATGCCAGTGAGAAGGAAATGGCAACCCACTCCAGTGTTCTTGCCTGGAGAATCCCAGGGACGGGGAGCCTGGTGGGCTGCTGTCTATGGGGTCGCACAGAGGCGGACACAACTGACGCAACTTAGCAGCAACGCCAGTGAACTGTACATTGAAAATTGTTAAAAGGTCAAAGTTATGTTATGTATGCATGCTCAGTCGCTTCAGTCATGTCCAACTCTTTGCGATGCTATGGACTGTAGCCCACCAAGCTCCTCAGTCCATGGGATTCTCCAAGCAAGAATACTGGAGTGGGTTGGCATGCCTCCTCCCGGGAATCTTCCCGACTCAGGGATCCAACCCGCATCTCTTATGTCTCCTAAATTTGCAGATGGGTTCTTTACCACTAGCGCACCCTAGGAAGCCCATGTTATGCATAGGTTACCAGAATTTTTAAAAATCAGTATCTTAGGGAAAGAATGGAGAAGGCAATGGCACCCCACTCCAGTACTCTTGCCCGGAAAATCCCATGGACGGAGCAGCCTGGTAGGCTGCAGTCCATGGGGTCGCAGAGTCAGACATGACTGCATGACTTCACTTTCCCTTTTCACTTTCATGCATTGGAGAAGGAAATGGCAACCCACTCCAGTGTTCTTGCCTGGAGAATCCCAGGGACAGGGGAGCCTGGTGGGCTGCCGTCTATGGGGTCACACAGAGTCAGACACGACTGAAGTGACTTAGCAGCAGTAGCAGCAGGGAAAGAATATATAAACGCTCAGAAGTCTGTATGGAAGAAGTATTATGTTAATGAAAGAAGTGTTCAAAGATATAAGTAGACTATATGCCTGGGTTCAAATTTAGACTCTGCCACTGAACTAGCTGTAAAATGGGAACATTAATGAAGAGTAAAAGAAATAATGTATAGAAAGCTCTTCAGCACTTAGTAGGTATTCCATAAGTATTATTTTCCTTTTCAGTTAAAAAACCACTGTACAATTTGAAAATTTTTCCCCTCAGCAGAATTAGACTTTGGGTGTATTACTATACATCTTTCTTATCAAACAAAGAATAACTTCAAAGATGACATAGGGTGGCTGTCAGCAAGCAAAGAAGGGCTGCTGCTAAGTCGCTTCAGTCGTGTCCAACTCTGTGTGACCCCAGAGACGGCAGCCCATTAGGCTCTGCTGTCCTTGGGATTCTCCAGGCAAGAACACTGGAGTGGGTTGCCATTTCCTTCTCCAATGCATGAAAGTGAAAAGTGAAAGTGAAGTCACTCAGTCGTGTCCGACTCTTTGTGACCCCATGGACTGCAGACCACCAGGCTCCTCCGTCCATGGGATTTTCCAGGCAAGAGTACTGGAGTGGGGTGCCATTGCCTTCTCCGAAAGAAGGGCTAGGCTTATGCAAAGACTAAAAATACAGAAAATGCACCAGTTAACACGAGGCCAGCTCTGACTGACCACTATCCCTGCAGTATAAGTCTCCTGCCCAAATCCCAGGAACATCTGTCACATAAACACATCAAACATGGTGTTTGAGTTTTATCTTGAAAAATCTTTATAACTAATCAAAGTATTAAGATGTGAGAACTAAGGTAGAACTCTCAAGTTCTCAGAAAACTGAGAGTCTGCTCAGGAATGGGCAAATGATTCAGTCCCTCTCAGTGGAGTTCAAGAACAGAGAAAACGGTTCAAGGGAGATGTAAGATAGGGTGTTATTGGAGAGCTGTCACTTCCACTGGTTGAAAAAAGAAAGTGAAAAATTATTATGACTATTGAGTGTGTGATTAAGTATTTTTTAAAACACCATAAATGTTACAAAAACACTTGGATATTCTCAAAATTTCTGAACCATATCATGTTCCTAGTTTATGTAGGAAGTAATTTTCTATCATAAAAAGCCCACCAGGCTCCTCTGTCCATGGGATTTCCCAGGCAAGAATATTGGAGTGGGTTGCCATTTCCTCCTCCAGGGAATCTTCCTGACCCAGGGATCAAGCCTGTGTCTCTTTCATCTCCTGCATTGGCAGGCAGGTTCTTTACCACTCACACCAACTGGGAAGCCCCAAAGGGTGTTAAAACCAGTTACACACTAATGAAAAAATAGTTCCAAAAATAAGTGAATGACCTCCTCATTCTCTTTTTTTATTTTGATTTTTTTTAAGTGGAGGATAATTGCTTTACAATATTGTGTTGGTTTCTGCCATATATTGACATGAATCAGTCACAGGTCCATATGTCCCCTTCCTCCTGAAACACTCCTCCCATCTCCCTCCTCATTCTGCCCCTCTTCTCCTGCAATGCAGGAGACCCCGGTTTGACTCCTGGGTCGGGAAGATCCCCTGGAGAAGAGCATGGCAACGCAGTCCAGTATTCTTGCCAGGAGAATCCCCATGGACAGAGGAGCCTGGCGGGCTACCATGTGGGGTTGTAAAGAGTCGGATGTGACTGAGTGACTAAGCACAGCACAGCACAAGCATCCATACCTGATACCAGCGTAACAGAGCCAGTGTAAACGCAGAGCCACAGGACAACTCTGTGATCCTCGGATGCCAATTCATCCAATGCAAACCTTACCCACCCCCTGACTTCCAGTTACTCTTAGAATACACTCCTCTTTTCCCAACATGTGACCACATTTTGCTTGGCCTTATGGCCTGGATGTTCATCAGTCCCCACGCCAACCCAGTGAATACAGCCCCCAATGCTGAATTCAGGCAACAAGTGACTTGTCTCCTGCTTTGCATCACAGGCATTCTGAGGAGACACCCCTGTGGTCTTAATTCATGAAAAACAATAATTTCTACTGTACAAAATTCAAAACCTGAGGGATGCAGTTTGATAATTTAGCATTTTTGCTTCATGTGAGAATATCATTTCTAGTTCATAATGGGAAGTTCAAAAACATTGTTTCTTACAATTAAAAGCTTTCAGAAGTGTGTAATCTGGGCTCTTTATAGGTATGTTCCCTATAAAATGTAGGGAGGAATAGCATGCGTTTTTCTACAAAGGAATACCTTCAATATCTTCCATTGCTTAAGGAAAAAGGTCTTTAATTTAGAGCTGAATTAGTCATACAGATAAACACTTTAAAGTCCTTGGAACCTGCAGTTCATTTTAACAAGCTTTTAAGATAAATTAAGAGTGTGTTGTATCTGTTGTGCTGTGATGACTGTGAATTAGAAGAAGAGAACACACAGACTCATCCATTGAAGAATTTTTCTTTTCTGGCATCATATTCTATGCTAGAATCTTTATGGGAGTTCCATAATATATGGATCTTGCCTTCAGAGATATTCTAATTAGGTGAGGGGCCAGTATTGAGTTGAAATGTCCCCCAGCCCAAAATTCATGTCCACTTGGAACTTCAGAAAGTGCCCTTACTTGAAACAAACTCTTTGCAGATATAATTAAGATGCAATTTAAGATGAGGTCACATTGGATTAGGGTGGGCCTTAAAGGCAATCGCTGGTTTCTGTACAGGAAGAGGAGAGGACGCAGAGACACATATACACACAGACACAGGACAGAAGGCCACGTGAGAGTGAAAGCAGAGACTGGAGTGCTGCATCGACAAGTCGAGGAGTGTCTAGGACTGCTGGCCACGGCCAAAAGCTAGGAGAAGCTCCGTCCCTAGATCCTTTGAGGGATCATGGCCCTACCAATCCCTCACTTGGGATGTCTGGCCTCCAGAACTGTGAAAGAAGTCATTTCTGTTATTTTAAACCACACTGTTTGTGATCATTTGTTACAGTAGCCCTCGGAATCTAATACAAGCCCTCATCTTCAAAGAGTCTAGCTTAATCGGTCTGGGGTGAACTTAGGCACCAGTACTTTTATAAAAGTTGCTCGAGTGATTCCATGTTTGAGAGCCATCATTCTAGTTTGTTGCCTTTCAAAGTCTCCAGAGAAGCAGCAGCATCCGCAACTGGGAACTTAACAGAAATGCACATTCTCTGGCCCCATACAGCCCTACCAACTGTATGGGGGTGAGGTCCAGCAATTTGTAGATTATCAAGCTTTCTAGGTGATTGTGATGCCACTACCGTTTGAGAACTGCTGCTCTCATTGGTAAGGGAAGATACATGGCAATGGGAGACGCTCCAAATGGGAATGGAGAAATCATTAGAAAAGTATAGGAAGTATAGGAGGAATAGGAAAGTACAGGAAGTACTTAGAAAGTATAGGAAGAATATTTGTATGTTGTCATGGGCAATACCAGGCATTGCTTCAGATAAAAATGTGTCCAAACAATCATCCTCCAATTGAACTTTTGAAGACAAATTATTTTCAAGTTTGGGATGCTGTCCTTACAGTGTTGTTGATATTAGGGACTATAGCCACCCAAAGTCTACATTAAGATTACATGTGGAATTGGCTGTACCCCAATACAAAATGTTTTGGGTGTTAAAAAATTAAATTAAATTAAAACAAGGTAAAACAAAAAGTAAGACAAGCAAACAAATAAAAAAGACTGAGTGTGGAGTAAAAATGGCAGAGTAGGGGACCCGAGCTTCCATCACTAACAACGTTCAACAATTAGACAGCTATCCACAAACAAAGGGCTTCCCAGGTAGTGCTAGCAGTAAAGAACCCACTGCCAATGCAGGAGACATAAGAGACATGGGTTCAATCCGATCAGAAAGATTATCTGGAGGAGGGCATGGCAAGCCACTCTAGTATTCTCGCCTGGAGAATCACATGGAAATTGGAGCCTGGTGGGCTGCAGTCCATAGGGTCGCAAAGAGTCAGATATGACTGAAGTGAATTAGCACACTGGCATGCCACAAATAAAACAACTCTGGGAGAGTTCAGGAGACCACTTAAGAAACTTCAGCAAATCAGTGCAATAAAGAAAACCTGAGAATAGCCTCACAAAAAGGAAGACAGCTCAATTTTCCTTTCGTTATTCCATTCCCCAAGCCATCACGTGTCATCACAGAAATACAAATTAAAACAACAATGAGATACCACTACATACAAATTAGAATGACTAAAATCCAGAACACTGGCAATACCAAAAGCTGGTAAGAATGTCAAGAAACAGGAAATTTCATTCATTGCTGGTGAGAATACAAAATGATACATATAGTCATTTTGGAATATAAATTGACAGTTTCTTATAAAACTGAACACTCATATCATACAATCCATCAATTGTCTTCTTGGTATTTACCCAAAGGAGTTGAAAATTTATGTCCACAAAAAAAAAAATGCAGAAGAATGTTTACAGAAGCTTTATTCATAATTGCCAAAACTTATTTTGCAAGGAGATCAAACTAGTCAATCCTAAAGGAAATCAATCCTGAATATTCATTGGAAGGACTGATACTGAAGCTGAAGCTCCAATACTTTGACCACCTGATGTGAAGAGCTGACTCATTGGAAAAGACCCTGATGCTGGGAAAGTTTGAGGGCAGGAGGAGAAGGGGCAGCAGAGGATGAGATGGTGGGATGGCATCACTGACTCAAAGTTCATGAATCTGAGCAAACTCTGGGTGATGGTGAAGGACAAGGGAGCCTGCCCTGCTGCAGTCCATGGCTTCACAAAGAGTCAGACAAGACTTAGCGACTGACCAACAAGAATCAGCCAAGATGTCTTTTAGCAGATCATCAGATAAATAAACTGTAGTACATTCAGACAATGGATTATTATTCAACGCTAAAAAGAGATGAGCTATCAAGCCGTGAAAAGACATGGAGGAAAATTAAATTTATATTACTAAATGAAAGAAGCCAATTTGAATAGGTTATATACTATATGATTCCAACTGTATGACGTTCTAGAAAAGGCCCACACTATGGAGACAGTAAAAAGTTAAATGGTTGCCAGAGATTGTCCAGTAGGAAGGATAAATAGATAGAACAGAGAATTCTTAGGGTAGTGAAATTACTCTGCATGATGCCATAATGATGGATACATGTCATTATATCTTGTCTGAACCCATGGAATATATACCATCATGAGATAACCTTAAAGTAAACAATGGACCTTGGGTAATTATAAGGTGTCAATATAGGCTCATCAGTTGTAGCTCGCCAGGCTCCTCTGACCATGGTATTCTCCAGGCAAGAATACTGGAGTGGATTGCCATTTCCTCCTCCAGGGGATCTTTCCAACCCAGGGAGCAAACCAGGTCTCCTGAATCTCCTGCGTTGGCCACTGGATTCTACACCACTGAGCCACCTGGGAAGTCCTCAGTGTAGGTCACCAGTTGTAATGACTGTACCACTCTGTTGGGGGATGTTGATAACGAGGGATATTATTCATATCTGGGAGAAGAGGGTATATAGAATATCTCTATACCTTCTGCTCAGTTTTGCTATGAATCTAAAGTCTATCTAAAAATATAGTCTTTATTTTAAAAACTGGGGACAAAATAGTATAAGAGGTATTCAAATATAGATTCAAAAGAAATTTCAAATTTATATTTCAAGGTTAAATTTTAAATGAAATAAGAAAGCATATGCTGCTGCTGCTGCTAAGTTGCTTCATTCGTGTCCAACTCTGTGCGAACCCATGGACGGCAGCCCACCAGGCTCCTCTGTCCATGGGATTCTCCAGGCAAGAACACTGGAGTGGGGTGCCATTGCCTTCTCCAAATAAAGCATATAGTCTATGATATACCCAGTAAATAGTAACTCCTCATACTAGAACATGGGAAATTGACAGAGCTGTGACATCCTCCCAAGCAGTTTCTAGAACTATATTATCTCTAAATGGTCCAGCTTCCCATTGTAAATTTGTGCTAAAGACTAGCCGATCATTTAGCAGAAGAGGTTAGTCCATTCCATTGATCTGTTAATCCCTCCTGCTCAGTTTTAGTCTTCAGTCATCTTTTTGCTGAGAACAAAGCCAGGGAACTGACTTGTAAGTTACCCTGATGAAGATGGAGACTCTATCTTATACTTCTTTGAATGCCTTCTGCCACATCTAACACTGTGCTTTGGAATATTTCTGAATTTTTATTTATTTAATATATTCCAATGGGGTCTTATTTCTGCTGTACTCACCATAATGAGAACAAGATGTTCCTTCCTCCTTCCATGACTGGGCAATATGTGCCCTTGTATTTAAAGAATGCAGAAGTTAGCCTGGTAACTTCTGTTTTAGCAACAAAATGGGATACAAGACTATCAGTTCAGTTTAGTTCAGTCGTTTAGTCGTGTCCGACTCTTTGTGACCCCATGGACTGCAGTATGCCAGGCCTCCCTGTCCATCACCAACTCCCAGAGCCTACTCAAACTCATGTCCATTGAGTCGGTGATGCCATCCAACCATCTCATCCTCTGTCATCCCCTTCTCCTCCCACCTTCAGTCATTCCCATCATCAGGGTTTTTTTCTCTTATGTGGAAACAGGGTATAGAAAATAGCTTCAAGGAAGTATTCCAAAATGTTAGCAGATGGTTCTCCTGGGAAGTCTGACTATGGCTGATACTTATAGAACCTCCTTTAGACCTAGGTAAGAGATATTTTATTAGAGTTGTCCACATACCACAATCACACACAGATAAATTTATTAAAACCACACAGGTGCCTCTATCAGAATCTGCCCTCAGAGCTGGCACAGCACAGCTCATAGCTCTTAACACCCACCTTCATAACCACATTATTCAGGCCCTTGGAAAATGCATTTCCACATCTCTTGCTCCATATCCACAAAAGAAAAGGTGATAGGGTTTGAAAGCTGTGAAAGGCCATAGGTTAGGATGATGACATTGCTTTGGAATGCTTGGACGATGTGAGGGAAAAGAGTGTTGGGTTAGGAGAAGAGTCAAGCTTGTCAAATTCCTCCTCTGATAACATGAATGCAAGAGATTCTTTCATATCAAAGTATCGTTTCTCAATAACATCAAGAACCCTTTTTCTTACTTCTTTTGTTCCTATTCCTGGTTCCCATGGTACTCAATTCAGTTAGCACAATGTTTCACAAAATTTGCAAATGGTGGCTTACAAACATTTTCTGATTTTAACACTTTAAATTACTTTTAAATTTGCATTCATGTATCATGATAGTAGGTCTTAGTTTCAGCAACTGGATGGACATAGAATGTTTAAATTTTGAATGTTTTTTTCTCTATAAAAATAAATAAGATTTAATCAAAATATTAGTATACCCAATGACATTTTGGCATTTTTTAATTATAATTTGTACTTTACCTTTTAAAGTGAATAGGTAATTTTGCATATTTTAAAAGAAAACTTTTGGAAATGTAACTTTTATACTTAACTTATATGTTCTCCTAAATCTGTTTGATTTTTGTATGCTTTGAAATAATTATAATTTTTGAAACCCTTCAGACCATTGCCCTGAGTTGAAAATAAATTTTGTAAACATCTTGCATGTAACAATAAAATCAGTGATTTTGGGGAAATAAGGTAAGAAAAATTAATTTAATGAAAAAATACATAATTCATAGGTTATATAAAATCTTTATCACCTACTCAACTATCACTTACCCTTTAACAGATATCAGATATCTGCTGCTGCTGCTAAGTCGCTTCAGTCGTGTCCGACTCTGTGCGACACCACAGACGGCAGCCCACCAGGCTCCCCCGTCCCTGGGATTCTCCATGCAAGAACACTGGAGTGGGTTGCCATTTCCTTCTCCAATGCATGAAAGTGAAAAGTGAAACTGAAGTCGCTCAGTCGTGTCCTACTCTTAGCGACCCCATGGACTGCAGCCTACCAGGCTCCTCTGTCCATGGGATTTTCCAGGCAAAAGTATCTGCAGTTAACAATTAAATTTAGTAGTCTGACATTTTGCCAGATCTCAGACACATTGAAATCATACTTTTACACATATCCTTTGGTTTTTGTCATTATGGGAATATATTTGTCAAGATAGGAGGATAGGATATATTTTATTTACCAATTTGTATAAAGAACTAAAATCCCATCAGAAAAGGCAACTTCAATAATCCTGTTGGGTCTGTGGTTGAAGGAGTGTTCATCTGCTCTCCATGCCAGATAAAATATAGTTTAACACCATGGTGGATGGTCTGGAAATGGCAATATCCTTGACTGTTTAAAGAACAGAAAGTGGTGGCTTGGAGGAAGAGTTTGATTCACTGTGAAATCCAAAAGGACTGTCCAGAGCTCCCAACCAGAATTATAAAGTGCCTTAGGAAGCAAATCCACAGGGAGAGGGTCAATTATGTCCCCAGACCGGCCTGGTTAGGAGAAGCAGTAAGATGGGGAAACGGAGGAAACTGAGCCCCGTGGTGAGTGAGCTTCCTTTCGTTGTTTCCTCAGCACCAACACTCAGGTATGTTTAAGATAAAAAGTGCTTGAACTTGACAGACAGCTGAGAGCACTTGTCTCAAGAGCAGAGATTCTTTGGAAATGATAAGGTGCAAACACTGTCAAATGGCTCCCTTTGCATTGCACTGCAATCTCCAGCCATAAAGGCTGCCAGGACCAGCGGGGGCAAAGCTCCCAGCCATCCCTCAAAACACCAGGCTCCGGCTGTCTGAGGGCTCCCTGGACTACATAATGACAGAGGCCCGAGCAACCCGGGCTCGAGATGTGTCTGTTCAGGGTAATCTCCAGCCCTGGAACTCAAAAGGAGAAGCCTGGGGAGGATGTTGTCTGGTCCTGGTGAGGAAGGCTTCTAAGCAGGGAAGCCCCCAGATGAAGCCAGCTGGGCTTCTCTAGCTTTTTACCCCTCCTTTCTCAGAGCTTACCCACGTAGCAGGCTCCCTGCCGAAGCTTGATGTAGGCCTGTGGATTTATATCTTCTTCTGGGAACATGCTGCCAGGAAAGGTCGCCATTGAGAGGAATGATGGATTCTTTGGACTCCCCAGGGTTCCAGACTATATGTAACATGGCATTGCAACCTCAAGGGATTGCAAATTCTGCCTGAAATCTCAACACCCAGACAGAATTTGGTCTGGGAGGCTGGCATTAATTACGGAAGAGGACAGGGAGTGCTGGATCAAGAGCTGAACACGGCCCATGTCTCAAGATGACTCACACACTTGAGAAAGCCTGCCATCCTCTACCCTGATGTGCCATGTGCGTATATGCATAAAATATCCAGTACCATCATTGTTCACATTATTCATCCCTGTGCTCATTTAACGAACATTTAGTTAGAGCCAGTAGTGCCAGAGAGTTGAAATACAAGAATGTGAATAAATCACAATATTGATGAACCCTTAGAACCACACTTCATCTAGATGGACTGGCTAAGGTGCCATTTAGTTTGAAGGGGGAGAGGGAGCTTAAACAATCTCTCTATGCCCCAGCCCACTGAATCTGTTAATTTGGTATTCTAAAGTTTAGTACAGAAATGCAATCTAACAGGATTCTCTTCCTCGTATTGCTGCTTAAATCTAATCCTCCTGGAGTTGTGGTCCCTAGCACCGGAAGCTCACATTACTGATTGTGCTTCGGGAGTGTACAAGGAGAAGAGTGAGGGGCTGTGGAGGTAAGGTGTAGGCAAAACCATTTTTGATGACATATTTTCTCAGGCAGTGTTACCAAGAAATACAAATACTTTTCTGTGTGTGTTCTGAGTCTCTGATGTTATAAAACACGCTTGACACAGCGATTTTTCTACATATAAGGCTTGTTGTGGCCCTGTAATGGAGGCAGAAATGGCAACCCACTCCAGTATCTTTGCCTGGAGAATCCCATGGACAGAGGAGCCTGACAAGCTACAGTCCATGGGGTCGCAGAATCGGACGGACTGAAGCAACTTAGCACTTGGCCCTGTACCTCCCTCTCTCTACCTTTGCTCACATGTTCATCCTTTCCCCGCTTCAAATGTCCTCCCTTCCCTGTGCAACGCTACTTCTTGCTCTTAACACCCTACTTATCCACCCAAATCAGTCAAGTTTCCTAGTGGTACTGCTTCAGGATGCTAATAATAAAATAAATAAAATGTATAGCTGATTTTCATTGTGCTTTTGTGTGCCAAGTATTATCCTATCTCATTTATCTTCACAATCTCGTCACTGGCTCAATGGACACGAGTTTGAGCAAGCTCTGGGAGATGGTGAAGGACAGGGAAGCCTGGCATACTGCAGTCCATGGGGTCACAGAGTCGGACACGACTGTATGACTGAACATCAGCAACACAATCTATCATTATTTTTCCAATGAGTCACTGAAATAAGGAGACTGGCCCAAGATCACATACCCAGATGTCTCTGATCCTTCAGCGTATGTTCTGAGTCAGAACACTGTTGCTGCCTCCAAGTGCCTCTATCAAACACTGTCTCCAGTTATATCCACTTCTTCACTCCTTAGGTTATTGATCTGTCTCTTATTTTGTTTCTTGATAAAGCCAGGCACAGTTTCGCTCATTTTCAAATTTTCCTCATGGAACCAAATCTGACGTTGATTTTTTTCCTGTTTTCTTAATTTTCACTCTATTATTTCCTTCCATTTTCTTTTTTTTTTATTTCACTAGTCTCCTTTTTAATTTCTCTAGTTTGATGATTAGTTCATTAATCTCTAGCTTTTGTCAATATGATCACTTAGGGAGTTCCCGTTAAGTACAACTTTTCTACAAGCTTTTATATCTAGTATTTTCAAGCATTCATTTCCAAGTATCTTTTCAGTTCAGTTCAGTTCAGTCACTCAGTCGTGTCCAACTCTTTGCAACCCCATGAACCGCAGCACGCCAGGCCTCCCTGTCCATCACCAACTCCCAGAGTTCACCC
>NW_011494706.1:3107426-3124503 GCF_000754665.1 Bison bison bison
GGCCTCCCTGTCCATCACCAACTCCCAGAGTTCACCCAAACTCATGTCCATTGAGTCAGTGATGCCATCCAACCATCTCATCCTCTGTCGTCCCCTTCTCCTCCTGCCCTCAATCTTTCCCAGCATCAGGGTCTTTTCAAATGAGTCAGCTCTTTGCATCAGGGTTTCCACTATATTAATTTTATAATTCATAAATTATTTGAAGTTTTTTTAAATTTACAAGCATACCATTTGTTATCTTTGGGATATCGATTTCTAACTTAATTGTATTGTGATCAAAGGATGCAAAATGATGTTGTCCTTTGTGTCGTGGGTAGGTCACTTCCCATCAATTTCTTTGTTCTTAGAAGGAACATGTGTTTGCAAACTGTTGAGTGCAATGTTCTAAACAGGTTCATTCTGTCACATTTGTTGACTGTGTTGTTGTTTTTCTACATACCTTGTAATTTTTTTGTCTTTTGATCTATCAGTTCCTGAAATGGGTATATGTATTAAATCTCTCATTATGGTGGTGAATTTAACAGTTACCTTTGTTAATTTCATAAAAACTTCCTTTCAAGTGAGATGAATCTCAGGAATTCCCTGGCACTCCAGTAGTTAGGACTTTCATTGCCATGGCCCTGGATTCAATCCCTGGCTGGGGGACTGAGATCTGGCAAACTGTGCATTGTAGCCCTCCCAAAAAAGAAATGAATATATATATGTGTGTGTATGTGTGTGTGTGTGTGTGTATGGAAGGGGAAGACTTTTAATTGAATTAATTACTAATCATTGTTCAATTATCATTAATGATCACTAGTCGGTGATCATTATCTGAAATAAGCAGAGATTCATAGTAGGTTAAATCAGTAGTCATTATGTAGTTTATCTCTAGTAATACTTTTTTTTTTACCTTACAGTCTGATATTAATATTATTAATGTAATATAATTATACCAGCTTCCTCTTAAATAGTATTTGCTTGGTATATATTTTTCTTTCCTTTAACTTTCAACATGTCTGGTGAAATGTTTCTGTTTTACATGTGCCTTTGGGAAAGCATCACTAAATTGGATTTTATTTTTAAACTCAGCATGACAATCATTACCTTCTAACTGGAGAGTGTATTTACACTTATTTTGAATTGTGATATACTTAGACTATGTTCTCATTTTTTCCATCTTATCATTTTGGTTTATTTGTCCATTTTCTGGTATTGTTTTCTTATTTCCTGCCTGAATTCAATCTTTTTTTATTTTACTTTTTCCATTACTACAAAAATTATACTTTTTTTTCAATTTCTTTTCAATTCTATTCATTTAATTTCTATTCTTTTAATGATTTTCCTGTAAACATTAACATGAATATTTAGTCAACATTAGCTAATGTCTTTATGTTCGTTTAGAATACAAGATCTTTATAATGTTTCCATCCCTGGTTACCACCACCTCACAGACAAAGCTATGCTACTGCTAAGTATTACCTTATTTCTTTAGCTCTACATGTTAAACATTTATCATTATTTTATACACTTGATTTTTTTTATTTATTGACATGTTTGAATTTTCTCTATATACAATTTCTTTTTACACTTTAGGCTTTTCTATAGGACCCTATTCTTTCTTCCTGATGTAACTTTTCTAGAAGTTATTTTAGTAAGATGTTGGTGGTAAACTTATATGTTGGTTTCAAAATGATTATAATTCACTGTTATTCATGAAGATGACTTTACTGGATATACAGTTATTTTCTTCTTGAAAGATAATTTTGACTTCTTGAAAGGTAATTTAACTTCTTGAATTTAATGTTACTGCATGTAATTATTTCTTTCAGAAATTTTTAGATAATATTTTATTCTCTTCTGGCCTCATTGTTCTTAAGATATCTCTTCTGTGTAAGTAATAATAATAAAGATAAAAAAATAATAGCTAAAACTTATGGTGTGATAATGTACCAAGGACTATTTTCAGCTATTCTTCAGTCAGTCAGTTCAGTCGTTTAGTCATGTCTAACTCTTTGTGACCCCACAGACTGCAGCACGCCAGGCTTCCTGTCCATCACCAACTCCTGGAGCATACTTAAAGTCACGTCCATCACGTTGGTGGTACCATCCAACCATCTCATCCTCTGTCATCCCCTTCTCCTTCTGCCTTCAATCTTTCCCAGCATCAGGGTCTTTTTCAATGAGTTGGTTCTTTGCATCAGGTGGCCAAAGTATTGGAGTTTCAGCTTCAGCATCAGTCCTTCCAATGAACACTCAGGACTGATCTCCTTTAGGATGGACTGGTTGGGTCTCTTTGCAGTCCAAGGGACTCTCAAGAGTCTTATCCTACACCACAGTTTAAAAGCATCAATTCTTTGACAGCTTTCTGTATAGTCCAACTCTCACATCCATACATGACTACTGGAAAAATCATAGCTTTGACTAGACAGACCTTTGTCGGTAAAGTAGTACCTCTACTTTTTAATATGCTTATCTGCTACTTCCTCTACTGTGAGGAAGGTCCTAACATCTTACAGGTAAGTAAATGAGGCAAACAGTTCATTTGCTATAGAACCTAGCTTTGAACTCAGGCAGTCTGGCTGCAGTCTACACACTTGACCATTATACTGTGTAGCCTTTCTGATTTATTTCTTCTCTCTGCTTTTAAAATCTTCTCTTTGCCTTTGGTATTTACTAAAATGTGTCTAAAAGTAGGGCTTTTTATTTATACTGCTTGAGATTTATGTAAACTCTTACATTTTATGTGACCTATTATTCCTCAGTTCTGGAATATCAGATGTTGTCTCTTCAGAAGCTTCTTTTCCACCCTCTGCCTGAAACATCAAGTAGCTGTGTGTCAGCACATCTTACCCAATACCTCATATTTTTCATATTTTTAATCTATATCCAAGGTGTGTTCTGATGGTCTTTTCAGTTAGACTTTCTGTTTAATTATTTTCCCTTTATTTTTTTCCTAATCGAGTGTTTTATCCACTGTGTATTTAGTTTAATTATTATATTCTTAGTTCCTAGAAACCGTGTTGGTTCTTTTTAAAATCAGCTTGGTACTATTAACAGTCTCCTTGTGTTTTGGACTATAGTTTTAATAGGCATTTTTGGTCATTCTTACCGTATCTTTGAAAGATACCTTTGTCTGCCATTTTAACAGAAGTAGAAACCAAGAGTTATTGTCTGTACTGTTCCTCTGCTATCTGCCTGCTGTTATGATCTGAATGTTTGTGTTTCTCCCAAATTCATATTTTGAAATCCTAATGCCTGATGTAATGATATTAGGGGCCTTTGGAAGGTAATTAGGTCACGAGGATGGGGCCCTGATGAGTGAGATTATGCTCTTGTAAAAGAGACCCCCACAGAGTCCCCTAACCCCTTTCACTATGTGAGGACACAGCAAGAAGTCAGCGGTCTTTATCCTAGAAAAGGGTCTTCACTATAATCCAACTACACTGGCACCCTTATCTTGGACTTCCAGCCTCTAGAACTGTAAGAAGTACGTTTCTGTTGATTATAAGCCACTCATCGGTGGTATTTTGTTATAGCAGCCTGAATGCACTAAGACATTTGGCATCTTACATTAAGTTATCCTGGAGAAGGGAATGGCAATCCACTCTAGTGTTCTTGCCTGGAGAATTCCATGGACAGAAGAATTCCACAGACTGTGGGCTACAGTCTGTGGGGTCGTAGAGAGTCGGACACGACTGACTGAGTAACACACATAACACACATTAAGTTATCCAGTTGTCTTTTGTCCTCATATCTTTTGAATAAATACTTCATATGCACATGCAAACAAAGGTATTAAAATGCTGGAGAATCCCAGGGACGGGGGAGCCTGGTGGGCTGCTGTCTATGGGGTCGCACAGAGTCGGACACGACTGAAGTGACTTAGCAGCAGCAGCAGCACATAGATCTTTTAAAATGATCTATTTTAAAATTTTGGTTGCTAAAGAATACAGGGACATTTAGGCTTATTTTAGCGATTGTTTCACAATGTAGACAAATATCACACCATGTTGTACACTTGAAACTGATATAGTGTTGTGTGTCATTTATATTTCAGTTTTTAAATTACATGAACATTTTGGAATTCTAACCCAGCATCCACACAAAATGTTGAGTACAGTTTCTACTTTCCTGCAAGCTAATTTTTCTTTATTATTATTACTCTTTTTATTAAAGTTTAATTGATGTACAATATTATAATAAATCACAGGTGTACAATTTAGAGATTCAAAATTTTTAAAGGTTATATTCTATTTACAGTTATTACAAAATACTGGCCCAGGTTTCTGGATACTTGGCTTATTTCATATTATGAAAAAAATTTTTGGCTATGTTCCCTGCGTTGTACAATGTATCTTTGTAACTTATTTTACACATAATAGTTTGTACCTCTGAACCTTATGTTGTCCCTTCCCTGACTCTCTCCCCTAGGAAACCACTGGTTTGTGCTCTACGCCTATGAGTCTGCTTCTGTTGTCTTATACTCACTAGTTTGTTGTATTTTTTTAGATCCCACATATCAGTGATATCAAGCAGTATTTATCGTTGTGCATCTGACTTATTTCATTTAGCATAATACCCTCCAAGTCCATCTGTGTTGTTGCCAATGCAAAATTTCATTTTTTATGGTTGAGTAGTATTCTATTGTGGAGAAGGAAATGGCAACCCACTCCAGTATTCTTGCCTGGAGAATCCCATGGGCAGAGGAGCCTGGTAGGCTGCCATCTACGGGCTCACAGAGTCGGACACAACTGAAGCGACTTAGCAGCAGCAGTATTCTGTTGTATATATATATACCACCTCTTCTTTATCTAGTCATCTGTTGATGGACACTTGACAATTGTAAATAATGCTCCTGTGAATATTGGGATACATGAATCTTTTTGAATTAGTGTTTCTGAGGTTTTGGAATATATACCCATTGTGGGGTCACGTGGTAGTTCTATTTTCAGTTTTTCGAGAAGTTTCCATAATGGTTTCCACAGTGCACCAATTTACGTTCCCACCAACAGTGTACAAGGATTCTCCCTTCTCTACATCCTCATCAACATTTGTTATTTGTGTACTTTTTGGTGATAGCCATTCTGATAGGTGTGAAGTGATATCTCTTTGTGGTTTTGATTTGCATTTTCATGATGATTAGTGATGTTGAGCATCTTTTCACTTGCCTGTTCACCATTTACATGTCCTCTTTGGAGAAATATCTGTATGAACTCTTTATGTATTTTGGATATTAGCCCCTTACAGGTCATATCATTTGTAAATATTTTCTCCCACTCAGTAGGATGCCTTTTTGTTTTGTTGATGGTTTCCTTTGATGTGTAAAAGATTTTAAGTTTAATTGGGTCTCACTTGTTTATTTTTGCTTTTCTTTTCTTTAGGAAACAGAGTCAAAAAATATTGCTATGACTTATGTCAAAGAGTATTCTGCCTATGTTTTCCTCTAGGAGTTTAATGCTTTCCAGTCTTAGATTTAGGCCTTTAATCCATTCTGAATTTAGTTTTTATATATGATGTTAGAGAATGTTCTGATTTCATCATTTTACATAATGCTTTCTAGTTTTCCCAGCATCACTTATTAAAAAGACTGTGTTTTCTTCATCATATATTCTTGCCTCCTTTGTTGTAGATTAATTGACCATAAGTGTGTGGGTATATTTCTGGGCAGTCTATTCTCTTCAATTGATCTATATGTCTGTCTTTGTTCCAGTACCAAACTGTTTTGACTACCATAAGCTAAGTCTATCTTATAATCTACAATATCTTCCTAAAGTAACAGTATCCTATACAAACTGACAAATGCTTGCATCAGTTAAAAAAAAAAAGAAATCTTACCAGAAAATCCTAGTGAGGTTTGGCAGAAATAATCTTGTCCTTCAGTCTAGATGTCCCAAAGTTGAACACTCTTCCAGAAAAATCTGCAATAACCACTTAAACATATATCTAGGGTGTTATCAGAGGTCATTATCCATACTATTCTTTCTCCCATAGGTGGATAACAAGCAATTTATAGATGGTGAAATTACAATACAAAAAGATATTCAACCTGATATAAGATCACAAATCATGATATTTTCATAGATTCCCATGACAGAGACTGTAGGAAGCCATCTTACAATTTATCCATGTTCAGTTCAGTTCAGTTCAGTCGCTCAGTCATGTCCGACTCTTTGCGACCCCATGAATCGCAGCACGCCAGGCCTCCCTGTCCATCACCAACTTCTGGAGTTCACTCAGACTCACGTCCATCAAATCAGTGCTGCCATCCAGCCATCTCATCCTCTGTCGTCCCCTTCTCCTCCTGCCCCCAATCCGTCCCAGCATCAGGGTCTTTTCCAATGAGTCAACTCTTTGAATGAGGTGGCCACAGTACTGGAGTTTCAGCTTTAGCACCATTCCTTCCAAAGAAATCCCAGGGCTGATCTCCTTCAGAATGGACTGGTTGGATCTCCTTGCAGTCCAAGGGACTCTCAAGAGTCTTCTCCAACACCACAGTTCAAAAGCATCAATTCTTCGACGCTCAGCTTTCTTCACAGTCCAACTCTCACATCCATACATGACCACTGGAAAAACCATAGCCTTGACTAGACGGACCTTTGTTGGCAAAGTAATGTCTCTGATTTTGAATATGCTATCTAGGTTGGTCATAACTTTTCTTCCAAGGAGTGTCTTTTAATTTCATGGCTGCAGTCACCATCTGCAGTGATTTTGGAGCCCAAAAAAATAAAGTCTGACACTGTTTCTACTGTTTCCCCATCCATTTCCCATGAAGTGATGGGACCCATGGGTAAATGTCCTGCTACTCCTGATACGTTTTAGCATCATCTGACTTATATCTGTCAAATGTGAGACCATCTGACTTTGGTCAGGTATTTTTTCTGTAGAAGCTTTATCACTTAGTATAAATCAATAAATTAGGGTCAAATTGTGTGTGTGTGTGTGTAAAGCATTTGACATTTTAGAGATCCTAGACTTGGATCCTTTTCTTAGTACTTAGTTCACTAACCAGTGCTTGATGGAATAGACAAGCATAATTTTTTAATCTGCAAGTAAAGGACTCACTCAGCAAGTATTTTTTAAGCACTCAGGCTACAAAAACAGCTAAAACATCTTTTCCCCTGAGATACTTATGATATACTGAAAGAGACATCATAGCAATTACATTGCAATGTGATTTCTAATCACATAGAAATATTATCAGGGCTTCCCAGGTGGTGCTAGTGGTAAAGACTCCGCCTGCAAATGCAGGAGATGCAAGAAAGGAGGGTTCAATCCCCTGGGTCAGGAAAATCCCCTGAAGTAGGAAGTGGCAACCCACTCCAATATTCTTGCCTGGAAAATCCCATGGACAGAGGATCCTGGCGGCTGCAGTCCATGGGGCTACAACAAGTTGGATACGATTGAGTGATTGCACAGAGATATTATTAAGTACTAGGAGAATAAAGTGAAAAAAGATTTAAAATAGAGTAAGAAAGAAACATAGATGTCTTCACAGAGTCCTGAAGCCCAAGTGTGTCAAAATGGGATAGAAAGGGAATCTGGGCCCAGGTTATGGAAGAACCCAGCACATTCTGGAAATGAAAATAGTCCTAGATGTCTTAGCCATAAAGGAAAGTATAAGGCATTCAGGTAAAGAGCAGTACTTGTGGAAGGCAGTAGAGACAGAAAATCTTAAGTTTTGGTTAGGAGATAGTGACAAAAGTCAGTTTATCTGGAGGAGATGGTTTGCAGATGGAAATAGAGAAAAAAGTGAAGATACAATAAGACATGATTATTGCAAAAAGAGCAAAGATGCAAAATCTTCTGTGCCACAGATTTTCAATTTAGACCAATGCTTCTAAACATTAATGTGCATACAGATTTACTTGGGGTCTTGTTAAAATGCAGGTTCTCATTCAGTAGGTCTGTGGTGGGTCTGAGATTCTGCATTTCTAACAAACTTCTACTTGATGCTGATGCTGGTGATCCACAGACCACACTTGAATAGCAAAGGTTTAGAATAGACCATGTTTTATCCCAAGTCATTTCTACAATTTTAAATACAGGTTTAATGCCATCCTTCAAAATTCACCCCATATTACTAATGCTTTCAAAGAATATTTTTAAAGCTTTCTAGAGGATGTTCCATATACATTTTATTGCATTTAAACCCTAGAATTAAAGGAGGAAAAAATAAATCTCATGTCTTTCTTTTCTTTCAGGATGTATGTGCTTCTAGGGTCTCATTTCCTCTTTTAGCAAATGTAGCATCTCTTCCAAAATAACACTTAATAACTTAGTTCTCTCATTTTATGAACATTTTATGCCTACACCATGTAGTCCCTTTAATGAGAAGTCTTAAAATAAGGAGATAATAAGTTATTTTAAATATGTGACTTGTGTAAAATCTGTAAATCTCAGAGACTTTTCTGTCTCCCATAGTACCTAGCATAGGGCTTTGTGCACAGGAAATGCTCGTATGTGTCTGTTGAAGAACCCACATATCCCTTAAGTTGTTTTGAAAGAATTTCATGACTACATGGAAATAGATTGTACACATAATCTTTTTTCCTCAAGTGCATGTAAATTTTGCATTTCAAAATACTGGACTTCCTTCACTTCCAATGAGAGTTTTGCACACAGTCTATAAATCTTGCTGTTAAGACATTTTCCTTCATTATCCTAAATTTATCTTAATTTCAATCCAATTAAAAACTGTTTACTAGAGTTTTCCCCCCATATAATTGAGCACAGTGTAGTTGATTTTTAAACTGTAAACATACATCTGTGAATAATTCCTAAATGCCACAGTATATAGGAGATCCTGCAGCATAATGGAAGTAATTTATTTCCAAATTGCTCCCATTTCTCTTATGACTAGCTTGCAAAGCTTTATTAAAATCAAGACCAGCAGGTATGACAGGAGGCTGACCTTATTTCCTAAGCATTATGCATGCTGCCCACACAAAAGACTCCTAAGGCTTTTGCGTAGCCCATAAATTCATATATCCCCAAATCTAGGTCCCTAATTTGTTATCAAACAAAAATTAGTGGCAATATAGTATCATATTTTAAAACATGGAGTCTAAAGTAAGGCTTCTGAGGTTCATATTCTATCTCTACAATTCTCCAGTTGTGTGACTTAAAGAAAGTTTTTGAACTTTTTTCAGTCTCACTTATTTTATCTGTAAAGTAGAATAACAGCAGTTTATACTTTACAGGGTTATTGGGAGAATTATTTGAGTTGATGCATATATGAACAGGACATCATACATGCCTATTAATAGTTATTATAATTAGGATTATGGTCATTTTTATTCCTACCAATCCCTATAGTGGCCAATGTCTAGGCATAGGTGGAATTGCAAAACAGTAAAAATCAAACACCAATATCTTCAGATGATTTCAGAAACCATATCATGTTCTGCTTATTCTGATCACCTTAGTGATCAGATGTCATTGATCAGCAGAGTCAAATCCATTTTTCAGCAAATAACCTTTTAATAGTTCCTAGGCGGGCTAATTGTGGTACTCTGTGTCTGCATTCTCTGTCAGATAATTTGAGCAATGTGTCAATTTGATCTGATTCATCAAATTGGTATTGAGCATCCATTATATAGAAAGCATTGAGTCAAATTGTGTGGAAGGATAAAGATGAATGTTTCATTGAACGGCTACTCAATGGCTTTCTGTGTGCCAGGCACTGAGCTAGGTGATGAAGATATGAGATCAAAGTGTATACACTTTCTGTCCTCGGGGAGCTTCCAGTCTAGAGGGGAAAAAAGAAAATAAACCAAAATTATAATAACGTCTAACTGCTGTGAAAACAAAACAAAATTCCATGAGAGAAAAGAAGATGAAGAGGAGGGCAAGAACCGTGTCCAGGTGGAAGTGATATCTAACGTAAGAACAAAGACATTAGTAGGAATTAGCCAAGTGAATCAGGTGAAGCAATAGGCAGAGTACTGGGAAAGATACAGGCGAAGGCTCAGAGGCAAGAAAGAGCCCATGCTATGCTAAGTCGCTTCAGTCGTGTCCGACTCTGTGTGACCCCATAGACGGCAGCCCACCAGGTTCCCCCATCCCTGGGGTTCTCCAGGCAAGAACACTGGAGTGGGTTGCCATTTCCTTCTCCAAAGCATGAGCTAAGTGAAAAGTGAAAGGGAAGTCGCTCAGTCATGCCCAACTCTTAGCGACCCCATGGACTGCAGCCCACGAGGCTCCTCCGTCCATGGGATTTTCCAGGCAGGAGTACTGGAGTGGGGTGCCATTGCTTTCTCCAAGAAACAGCCCAACAGGCATCAAAGAAGGAACAAATAGGAGCTAAGGGTCTCTTGAATGTATAGCACATTAGAAGGAAGTTAGAAGGAAGTTACATTAGGAGTTAGAAGGAAGATGCTGATAGAGCCTTGTAAGCCATGGCAAGGAGTTTGGATCTTATTGCAAGGGCAATGTGCCGATATTAAAAGTTTTAAGCAAGGGAATAAGATTATCAGATAATAGGCATTTTAGGGGAAAAAAAATCACTGTGGCCACAGAGTAAGAAATAAATGGACAAGAGGAGGCAGACTTGAGTCAGAAAAATCTTGTAGATTGTTGTGAAGATAAAACAAGACCTGGAGGTAGCCCAGACTCAGATAGGACAGTGGAAATGTAAGAAAATCAGTAGGAGTTACTGACTGACGAAATGTAGTGAGTGTGGGAGAAGGAAGACTCAAAGGGGACTCTGAGATAAGAGGACACAAAGTAGAGGGCAAAGTCTTCTGCTCCTGTTGTGTGGAATCAGGTGGACAGAACATGACCACCAACGTAATAGAGATGCAGAGATGCAGGAGAGGCGTGAGAGAATAATTCCTTAGGGACAAGAAGCTTGTAAACATCTTCAAGGTGAACGGGCACTGGAGTTGGATTAAGATTAGCCAGAACCGTTAGTTTGGAAAAGCCAAAATGGTGTTTTCATTCTTCATTGAGGGCAGTTTCGTAGCTTGGGTCCTTTTCAGTGGCTAGAGTCCTGGGGGCAGATGAGGCTTTCAGGAAAAGGCACTGACAGTCACGGTCCAGAGGTAGCTGTTCATCAGGCCCTGGAACTCCTGCCTGAAGTCATCTGTGGCTCCGTGTAACATTTTCCAAGCTGCAGATATTCGAGGTCACGTCCAGGTCTTTGTCAGCGAGGGAATTGCTGCTGTGAAAGCGTACTTAGTGAAAGCCTTGCCAAAGTTGTCAGAAACAAATAACTCTCCCTACACGCTTAACATTTCTTAAAAAAAAAAAAAGACAATAGACACATTTTGATACAATTTTTCAAAGCTCTGCATATCAGATTTTGTCCTGGGGTGGATATTAACGTAATATTGGGACTCCTTGCTCTCAGCCTGGAATCTGAACGCTGACCCTTTCTGCTTTAGCTCTGCTAACCTGAGCTTTGCAATCAGAATTTTCAGCAGCACTGTGAAGGCTCAGAGAGGAGTTAACAGGCCTTTTAAATTGCCAGCCCAGCACATGTGGGATACATCTTTAACCACAAAATATGTTTTCTTTAAGTCCTTTCCTCAATTGTGAAAACTTAAATTTAATAAGGACTGAGGAAGCCTATAAATCAAACACAATAAAATATTAAATTATGCACCTTACTCCAAGTGGGGTACATATATTTTATCATTGAAAAGTATGGGTCTGGGTATTCTGGAAATTCTGATTTCTTGGGCAGTTTGGGGGTTGTGGAACAAAGCTGCATTAGTTTTCAATTTTCAGAACATGATGTTAGTGATTACATTAACTTAATCTAATATTATTTCCCATATTTAAAGACAGAATGAGAACCTTGTGTTTAGATTGTTGATGGCTTTAAAAATATAAATGTGAATGTATATGTGTGAGTGTGTGTGTGTGTACACACATAAAGAAATACAGGACCGGCTGGCTTTCCATATAATAGGCCACGTTATTAGTACAGCTGCACATTCTGTGTCTCAGGGGATTAGAAGCTCAGCCTGAAATCTCATTTAATTACAGAGCATTGACTACCATGGACCACTTGCATCTGGACCCAGAAATAATAGAGAGAATTTTGTTTGAATGGTTTGTAGTGTTCGGGCTAGAAACACATGTAGTTCAATTTCTAGCATTTGGTTAAGAACAAAAAAGCAGAAGTTCACAGATGGTTAACTTAGCCTATTGAACAATTTTACTAAGGTTCCTTGACTTTCTTCTTCTTTGGGGGCTTAAAAAAATGCAATTCTATTCTCTTTTAGATGTGGAGGTAAAAGAGTACAAAATTATTCAATTCATCTATAGATGAACTTAATAATGCTTACCTCACAGACTTTCATGGGGATGCTGCCAGGTAATGGAAGTGAAAGGATTCCTCAAAACACCAAATGTTGTTCAATGTTGGTTAAACACTATTATCACTCATTCATTCCTTTATGTATTCAGGAAAAGCTCTTGAGCACCTAGTAGGCACCGAGCACTATTCTAGATGAGGGGAATAGAGTGGTGAATAAGAAAGACATGATTGCAACTCTAGGGCAGTTTACACTGTAAGGAGGGAGAGAGATGATCAGATGATTCTAGGGCGTGATGATTCCTGTGAAAAATATGAAGCAGGATAAAGTGATAGAGAGCCAGCTGTGTGGGGTTCCTTCAGAAAAGTCCCTTAGAAAAAGTAACCTTTGAGCTGGAGACTGAGTGAACTAAATGATAAGAAGCCAGCCGCTGGGAAAACATCCCAGAGAGAAAAGCAAAGGCAGTCAGTGGCCTAAGCTGGGCCTGTTTGAGGACAAGAGATCACAGAGGAGCATGGTGAGGTGAGAGAGTGGTACAAGGTGAGTCTTGAGAGAAGGGCAGTAGCCCAGCCATGTAGGCCCTGGTGGGGTTCGGAATTTTATCACAGGAGCTATGGGAAGACATTGGAGGATTTTAAACAGGTAAAAGGTATATTCTGAATTGTATTATTATTATTATTTTGGTATCATTCTGCCTGCTGTGTAGAAAATGGAGAGAGGTTGTGTGGGGAGTGGCCAGAGTGGTAATGGAGACGGCATTTCAGAGGCTATTGCAAATGCGGGGGTAGGAAGAATGATGGCTGCACTAGATGGCTACATGAAAACAGGGAGAAATAGGCATCGCAGGGGAGACGGCAAGCAGGAAGTGCGATTTGGGTGAGGGTTGTGAATGTGAAGGTCATCAACAAACCAATGGTAGATGAATCCTTGGGGGCTGAATTGTCACAGAGGGAGACTAGAGAGGGAGGAAGAGGGGGCCAGGACTGAATTTGGGAATATCCCCCAATTTAGAGGAAGACAGAGGACAAAAAGCCAGCAAAGAGCAATCAACAAAGCAGGGGGAAATTCAAGAAAGGGTGGTGCTCTGGTAGCCAAGAGAAGAAAGTGCTATAAGAAGGAAGGATTACTCAATCGAGTCAAGTGCAACTGAAATGAATTGAAGGATGACTGCAAGAAACAGTCAGTGGATTTGATGACCTTGATGGGAAGATTAAAACCTGATTATAGTAGGCTGCAAATAGACTTGAACTTGAGGAAAGTGAAGAAGTATTATAGGCAACCCTTCTTCAAAGTTTTATAGGAAGGATCAAAGAAATGAGACTTGGGTAAAAAATATTCATTTTTCTTCTAGTAACTAATACTAGTTACCATTTTTGCCCATTCACTATGTGCCAGTCACTATGTACTTTTATCTCACTAACACTTTAATTCTTAAAATTCTATCAGATAAGATATTAGTGTAATTTACCATTTACATGAGGAGTCAACTGAAGCAGAGAGATAGGTAACTAGCCCAAGACCTTACAGCAAGTAAATAGAGGAACCAACACTGGTCTCCTTTCAAGGCCCATGGTTTTCCCATAAACTCCAGTGGCTACATGCCTACACTTTCAATCATATTGTCCAACCAAATATGTATAAAGCTTCAGTCAGGGATATTGACTCAATGTGTTAGTTATTATAATCTTTGTACGAAACATATCTGATTCCCACTCACCCTGACTAATGATTTCGTATAACTGAAACTTCAAAAATGGGGCAGTCCCCAGGACAACGTGAACAGTGGCTCGTCAAGGACCCATCTTCCATCCTCCTCTGCACTTTGCAGTCCTTAGCACTGATCTCATCTTTAGGCTGGTTCAGCTCCTTCACACTGGATACCTTTTGGTAGAACATATCTTAAGCTCCATTGTTTAAATCCAGAATGTGTAGAAAACCTCTCTCTCAAGTACAGAATATAGCTACAGTCTGTCTGAGCCAAATGAAGCCGTGTACCCTTCATCGGTCATTGCCTGTGTGTGTGTGTGTTAAGTCGCTTCAGTCCTGTCTGACTCTTTGAAGCCCTATGGACTGTAGCCCATCAGGCTCCTCTGTTCAGGAGATTCTCCAGGCAAGAATACTGGAATGGTTGCCATGCCCTTCTCCAGGGGATCTTCGACCCATGGATCTTCAACTCAAGGATTGAATCCACATCTCTTATGTGCCCTGCATTGGCAGGAGGGATTTTTACCACTAGCGCCACCTGGGAAGCCCCTCTGTCAGTCATTGGGGAATTGTCAAATATTGATTGGCTTAGAGGAAACAGAATCTTTCTCTAGAACTGAGGGTCAAACGATAAACTTTCGAAATCAAGTTCTATTGGGAAGAGATAAGAAATGTTGGGTAGAAAATGCCTAGGCTCTGCCTGTAGCTACAATCCTATTTAAATTGTCTATGAAGGGCCACTCTACATGTACCCTCCCCACAAAATCTTAGGAAAAACACCAACAATGGCTGGAGAGTTATTAGAAACTTTGCATGTTCCTTTATTGAACTTCTGAATAAGGAATTATGTCACATGTTCCCATGCTTGTTTCTATTTGCTATTTTAACTGGGGGCCACTTCCAGGACAACTAATATTACTTTGTACCCAAGAGAAAGAAATTGAGCCACTGTTTGGATGGGGCTTTTGTTTAGCCTAAGGTTTACGATTGTAATTACTGAAAGAAATAACTGTCTTTTGTTACTGTGGTGCTCTCTAATTACTCTGGGTGTTACATAAAAATGGTTGTATGACTTTCTCTTGGAAAACATTGAAAGCTTTCAAATGGAACTATTGGTAAAGTGACAAAATGTTGGGTCATCGTGACACATATGTTACTAAGATACAAATGGATATAGGCAGAATCAACAGAGTTTAACTGAAAAAAGAAACAACTCTCATGGCAATCCTGAGCAAAGATTTTTTTCCCCCTACAATTTCCATTTTATAAAAGAAAAACAGTAGCAGCCATACAACTTTTTAAGATTTCCCAGTCGACCTTGATCAGATAATGTTCCACCATATGCTTAACTTAGTCTAAAAATTCAGTCAACTAAATGGGTAAGATAATTTTCCTAATCTAAATATAATAATGTCAAAGACATGGCTTGCATGATAGGGTACATTTCTTCTTTTATAAATTTTTTTTTAATATTTGATGAAGTACCAATAAGAAGTATTGTAGGAAAATAGAGAACTAACCTTTTGCATATTTATCATGTGCTAACTACTATACCTGTTGCTATATTTGCGTTAACTTGCTTAATGTTCTCACCACCGCCTTTCCTGACCTTCAATGTGGGATAGCTCCTCTAGGCACTCCTGCTCCCGCAGCCACGGCTCCTTGGATGTGGGGTTGGTCCTCGAGGCCGCCACCCCTGGCCTCAGGCGTGGGGTTGGTCCTCCCGGCTGCCGCCCCTGACCTCGGACACGGGGTAACTCCTCTCGTCGCCGCTCCGACCTCGGACGCGGGGTAGCTCCTCTCGGTTGTTCCTGCGCCGTTGCAGCCTGGCACTTTCGGCCGTTGCCCCTGACCGCGGACGTGGGGTAACTCCTCTTGGCCGCCGCCCTTCGGGCATGGGGTCCTCCTGGCTTCTGCCCCTGACCTCAGACGTGGGGTAGCTCTTCTCGGCCACGCTAGCGCGCCGGTGGTCGCAGCCGCCTGCACTTAGCGCGCTGGTCATCGCAGCCGCAGGCGGTGAGGAGATACCCCTCGTCCAAGGTAAGGAGCAGCGGCTGCGCTTTGCTAGAGTAGCTGTGAAGAGATACCCCACGCCCAAAGTAAGAGAAACCCAACTAAGACGGCACGTGTTGCAAGAGGGCATCAGAGGGGCATCAGAGGGCAGACACACTGAAACCATAATCACAGAAAACTAGTCAATCTAATCACACTAGGACCACAGCCTTGTCTAACTCAATGAAACTAAGCCATGCCCGTGGGGGAACCCAAGATGGGTGGGTCATGGTGGAGAGATCTGACAGAATGTGGTCTACTAGAGATGGGAATGGCAAACCACTTCAGTATTCTTGCCTTGAGAACCCCATGAACAGTATGAAAAGGCAAAATAATAGGATACTGAAAGAGAAACTCCCCAGGTCAGTAGGTGCCCAATATGCTACTGGAGATCAGTGGAGAAATAACTCCAGAAAGAATGAAGGGATGGAGCCAAAGTAAAAACAATACCCAGCTGTGGATGTGACTGGTGATAGAAGCAAGGTCCGATGCTGTAAAGAGCAATATTGCATAGAAACCTGGAATATCAGATCCATGAATCAAGGCAAATTGGAAGTGGTCAAACAGGAGATGGCAAGAGTGAATGTCGACATTCTAGGAATCAGCAAACTGAAATGGACTGGAATGGGTCAATTTAACTCAGATGACCATTATATCTACTACTGCGGGCAGGAATCCCTCAGAAGAAATGGAGTGGCCATCATGGTCAACAAAAGAGTCCGAAATGCAGTACTTGGATGCAATCTCAAAAACGACAGAATGATCTCTGTTCGTTTCCAAGGCAAACCATTCAATATCACAGTAATCCAAGTCTATGCCCCAACCAGTAACGCTGAAGAAGCTGAAGTGGAACGGTTCTATGAAGACCTACAAGACCTTTTAGAACTAACACCCAAAAAAGATGTCCTTTTCATTATAGGGCACTGGAATGCAAAAGTAGGAAGTCAGAAAACACCTGGAGTAACAGGCAAATTTGGCCTTGGAATACGGAATGAAGCAGGGCAAAGACTAATAGAGTTTTGCCAAGAAAATGCACTGGTCATAGCAAACACCCTCTTCCAACAACACAAGAGAAG
>NW_011494706.1:3124603-3125347 GCF_000754665.1 Bison bison bison
CAGAATGATCTCTGTCGTTCCAAGGCAAACCATTCAATATCACAGTAATCCAAGTCTATGCCCCAACCAGTAACGCTGAAGAAGCTGAAGTGGAACGGTTCTATGAAGACCTACAAGACCTTTTAGAACTAACACCCAAAAAAGATGTCCTTTTCATTATAGGGGACTGGAATGCAAAAGTAGGAAGTCAGAAAACACCTGGAGTAACAGGCAAATTTGGCCTTGGAATACGGAATGAAGCAGGGCAAAGACTAATAGAGTTTTGCCAAGAAAATGCACTGGTCATAGCAAACACCCTCTTCCAACGACACAAGAGAAGACTCTACACATGGACATCACCAGATGGTCAACACCGAAATCAGGTTGATTATATTCTTTGCAGCCAAAGATGGAGAAGCTCTATACAGTCAGCAAAAACAAGACCAGGAGCCGACTGTGGCTCAGATCATGAACTCCTTATTGCCAAATTCAGACTTAAATTGAAGAAAGCAGGGAAAACCACTAGACCATTCAGGTATGACCTAAATCAAATCCCTTATGATTATACAGTGGAAGTGAGAAATAGATTTAAGGGCCTAGATCTGATAGATAGAGTGCCTGATGAACTATGGAATGAGGTTTGTGACATTGTACAGGAGACAGGAATCAAGATCATCCCTGTGGAAAAGAAATGCAAAAAAAGCAAAATGGCTGTCTGGGGAGGCCTTACAAATAGCTGTGAAAAGAAGAGAAGCGAAAAGCAAA
>NW_011494706.1:3126126-3129698 GCF_000754665.1 Bison bison bison
TCCTTGGAAGGAAAGTTATGACCAACCTAGATAGCATATTCAAAAGCAGAGACATTACTTTGCCAACAAAGGTTCGTCTAGTCAAAGCTATGGTTTTTCCAGTGGTCATGTATGGATGTGAGAGTTGGACTGTGAAGAAAGCTGAGCGCCGAAGAATTGATGCCTTTGAACTGTGGTGTTGGAGAAGACTCTTGAGAGTTCCTTGGACTGCAAGGAGATCCAACCAGTCCATTCTGAAGGAGATCAGCCCTGGGATGTCTTTGGAAGGAATGATGCTAAAGCTGAAACTCCAGTACTTTGGCCACCTCATGCGAAGAGTTGACTCATTGGGAAAGACTCTGTTGCTGGGAGGGATTGGGGGCAGGAGGAGAAGGTGATGACAGAGGATGAGATGGCTGGATGGCATCACTGATTCAATGGACGTGAGTCTGGGTGAGCTCTGGGAGTTGGTGATGGACAGGGAGGCCTGGCATGCTGCAATTCATGGGGTCACAAAGAGTCGGACACGACTGAGCGACTGAACTAAACTGAACTGCTTAACATTCACTACTATTCTACAAGATATAACCTATGTTCAATACAGAAATGAAAAGACTTTGGCTCAGAGTTTAATAAAACCTATTCTGGTTTACATAGACATAGTGATGGAATAATAAATTGGACCTCAGTTCAGTCTGTCTAAAGGACAAATATTCTTCTTGCTTCTTTATACCACCTATTTTACATAAGCTGAAGAAGACCGTTCCCCATCCCACCCAAGGCTGAATATCATAAGCTACAATTCCATAACATATAGAAACCTCCTGTAGGTTTTAACACATTTGTTTAATGACATATTCCCGTATAGAATTTAGTCTAGACGCTGTGCAAAATGCCAGACTGGATGAATCACAAGCTTGAATCAAGATTTCTGGGAGAAATATCAACATCCTCAGAAATGCAGATGATACCACTCTAATGGCAGAAAGAGAAGAGGAGCTAAAGACCCTCTTGATGATGGTAAAATAGGAGAGTAAAAAATCTGGCCTAAAAGTCAGCATTCAAAAAACTAACATCATGGCATTTGGTCCCATCATTTCATGGCAAATAAGTGGGGAAAAAGTGGAAGCAGTGACAGATTTTATTTTCTTGGGCTCCAAAGTCACTTCGGATGGTGACTGCAGCCATGAACTTAAAAGATGCTTGCTCTTTGGAAGGAAAGCTATGACAAACCTAGACAGGATATTAAAAGCAGAAACATCACTTTGCCGACAAAGGTCCATATAGTCAAAGCTATGGTTTTTCCAGTAGTCACATAACAGATATTAGAGTTGGACCTTAAAGAAGGCTGAGTGCCAAAGAATCGATGCCTTTGAATTGTGGTGTTAGAGAAGACTCTTGAGAGTCCCTTGGACAACAAGGAGATCAAAGCAGTCAATCCTAAAGGAAATTAACCCTGAGTATTCATTGGAAGGACTGATGCTGAAGCTGAAGCTCCAATACTTTGGCTGCCTGATGTGAAGAGCCAACTCACTGGAAAAGACCCTGATGCTGGGAAAGACTGAAGGCAGGAGGAGAAGGGGGCAACAGAGGATGAGATGATTAGATAGCATCACTGATTCAATGGACATGCATCTGAGCAATGGACATGTATCTGAGCAAACTCTGGGAGATAGTAGAGGACAGAGGAGCCTGGTGTGCTGCAGTCCATGGCGTCATAAAGAGTTGTACACACTGACTTAGCAACTAAACAACCATAACAAAAGGCTGCATGAAGTTAGATCCTCAGCCTGACTTATCACTTTATAAATTCCTGCATCCCACACTCAAAATTTAAATACTTTGTCAAAATCTGTTAATTGGCAGCTTTGAATGAACATGTTTATAATTTAAAGAAAACACTAGGCAAGTATACAGTGATTTAAGATCTACAAAACAAGCTACAGTCTGTCAGAGAAAAATTATCTTACAAAGCAGCCTGTGTCTGATATAACTCTGAGGCAGACTCTGTCGGGTCCATGGAGGCCAACAAATTCTGTGCCTCTGAGTCCTGCCATCCCAGGTTGCCTCCCCAGAATGCACACAATCCAGACCAGCTACCCAGGCAGCTCAGTCCCTCATTCTCTGCACTTTCTCTCTTCTGACCCAGCCCCTATCCTCCTTTCCTTCCAGACCATCCCACTGCAAACACACTGTGCCTTATTCCAGAGTAAACAGGCTCCCTTGTACTCTCAGCTGCTGCACAGAACACTTCCTATACTGCCTTGCTTACTAAGACTTGGTGCATCTCCTAAGGCCACTTTTTCTCTGGTGGCCCTTTCAAGGGCCATATTCCCCCATGCCATAGCACATATCTCTCTCCCAAATACCATATTCCATAGCTCTAAGGCATGCATTCTGCCTTCATTTCACTCACCAGTGCATTTTTCAAACCATTATTTCCCTGTCCTTACATTTACAAGGTATGTTTGTCACTTGAGATTCATGTTGTTTAATACATCATCAACTCCTCCTAAACCATTAACTACTAACCGCCTGGTCATGGTCTTAATCAAAGTTTTTGGCCTCTGTATCATAATGCTCCTCTCTACTCCAAGTCTCATCCAGAGATCCCAATCAATACCCATGTATAATAATTACTTTCAGCTCTTTAAAATGTCCCATTCCTACTCTGCCTCTTCTCAGACTTCGCTCTTTTCTGTCTCTATTTTTTATTTAGTCTATACCCCAGGATCCATCATGTCACCCCTCTCATAATACTCTTCTCAACAACCTTGCCCCATATCCTCCCTTCACACTATCCTAGGAAACCCCACCTTCAGCTTCCATGATCTACCAGGCAGTACTGGAAAATATAAAATCACAGTGGATATTGGTGACCTTTCTTATTCTAGATCTTTGATCTTCTCTTGCTTTTTAGCACTGCCTGTAAGCCATATATTCCTAGCCAGCAATCTCCTCTTATCAAGTATTTGTAATACTTTTAAAACTTCATCAGTCTTCTCAGGCAGCATGCCTCAAACCTCCTATCTGACTCTTACGATATGTCTTCATCTCCTACTTTAGGAAGAATGAACAGACAATCCTATGAGAATTTCTTTAGCTTCCCACTCTCATATCTACAAAACTAACCAAGCCTACCCTTGTATTTTTCTCTTTTCTGTCTCAGTAGAAGAGCTTCCCCTCCTGAGGCTGATCCTAAAACTTATGCTTTGACTTCCAACGAAGTCTTCTAACTAACCCATTGCAAGTACTTTTACCAGTTACTGATGACCTCCTGAATTTGGCAATAAGGAGTTCATGATCTGAGCCACAGTCAGCTCCCGGTCTTGTTCTTGCTGACTGTATAGAGCTTCTCCACCTTTGGCTGCAAAGAATATAATCAGAAAAGGCAGAGGAACCAGAGATCAAATTGCCAACATCTGCTGGATCATGGAGAAAGGAAGAGAGTTCCAGAAAAACATCTATTTCTGCTTTATTGACTATGCCAAAGCCTTTGACTGTGTGGATCACAATAAACTGTGGAAAATTCTGAAAGAGATGGGAATACCAGACCACCTGACCTGCCTCTTGAGAAACCTATATGCAGGTCA
>NW_011494706.1:3129798-3129931 GCF_000754665.1 Bison bison bison
GGAGTACGTCAAGGCTATATATTGTCACCCTGCTTATTTAACTTATATGCAGAGTACATCATAAGAAACACTGAGCTGGAAGAAGCACAAGCTGGAATCAAGATTGCCAGGAGAAATATCAATAACCTCAGAT
>NW_011494706.1:3130031-3142725 GCF_000754665.1 Bison bison bison
TTGACTATGCCAAAGCCTTTGACTGTGTGGATCACAATAAACTGTGGAAAATTCTGAAAGAGATGGGAATACCAGACCCTGACCTGCCTCTTGAGAAACCTATATGCAGGTCAGGAAGCAACAGTTAGAACTGGACATGGAACAACAGACTGGTTCCAAATAGGAAAAGGAGTACACCAAGGCTGTATATTGTCACCCTGCTTATTTAACTTTTATGCAGAGTACATCATGAGAAATGCTGAGCTGGAAGAAGCACAAGCTGGAATCAAGATTGCCAGGAGAAATATCAATAACCTCAGATATGCAGATGACACCACCCTTATGGCAGAAAGTGAAGAGGAACTAAAAAGCCTCTTGATGAAAGTGAAAGAGGAGAGTGAAAAAGTTGGCTTAAAGCTCAACATTCAGAAAATGAAGATCATGGCATCTTCACTTCATGGGAATTAGATGGGGCAACAGTGGAAACAGTGTCAGACTTTATTTTTTTGGGCTTCAAAATCACTGCAGATGGTGACTGCAGCCATGAAATTAAAAGACACTTACTCTTTGAAAGGAAAGTTATGACCAACCTAGATAGCATATTTAAAAGCAGAGACATTACTTTGCCAACAAAGGTCCGTCTAGTCAAGGCTATGGTTTTTCCTGTGGTCATGTATGGATGTGAGAGTTGGACTGTGAAGAAAGCTGAGTGCTGAAGAATTGATGCTTTTGAACTGTGGTGTTGGAGAAGACTCTTGAGAGTCCCTTGGACTGCAAGGAGATCCAACCAGTCCATTCTAAAGGAGATCAGTCCTGGGTGTTCTTTGGAAGGAATGATGCTGAAGCTGAAACTCCAGTACTTTGGCCACCTCATGCGAAGAGTTGACTCAGTGGAAGAGACCCTGATGCTGGGAGGGATTGGGGACAGGAGGAGAAGGGGACGACAGAGGATGAAAAGGCTGGAAGGCCATCACTGACTCGATGGACATGAGTTTGGGTGAATTCCGGGAGTTGGTGATGGACAGGGAGGCTTGGCGTGCTTTGATTCATGGGGTCGCAAAGAGTCGGACACGACTGAGCCACTGAACTAAACTGAACTGATGACCTCCTTGTTGCTATTCAGTGGATGGAGTTCTGTTCTTAACTAACTTGATTTCTGTGAACCTCTTCCTCCTCCTTGGAACACTTTCTTCCATTAATTTGTATAATACTACACTCTCCTGGTTTTCCTAGAATATACCTGTCCATTCCTCAGTATCTTCCTCTACCTCCTCTACGGTTGTTCTACCTTAAGGCTTCATCCTTGGTTATCTTCTCACTCTGCATCTTTTCACCAAGCAATTTCACCCATTCCTATACCCTCAACCACAATTAGTATCAGCAGTCCTTAAACTGGGTCATGGGTCTATTTGAGAATGAATGAAAATTCTGGACATTGTCCCTAAAAACATGTGCACAAGCAGAAATTTTTCCAAACCATTTTAGGAGGTTCATGGACACCCTGAAACCTATAAATGGATCTTTCAGAAGGCTTTCCTGATCTGCATTGCTAACAACCCCCAAATCTTCATCTCCATCCACCTAACTTAGACAAGACTCATATCACACTGCCTACTTGATATTTCTAATTGAATATTCCACCAGCATCACACACTCAACATGTTTAAGACCTATTTTCTTCCTACTCTAAACCTGACTCCTACTGATTTACTTTTTTCTCTTTCAGTAATATTTTCTTCATTGGGTTTTATGAAATTCTTGTTAAGTTTATTCCCAGATATATTAAATTGCTTCCATTGAGAATGGGATATATTTCCCATTTCTATTTCTAGGTGCTTACTGCTATCATAGAAACAAAAGCTATTTTTGTATATTTATCAAATATTCAGGCATCTTGTTAAATTTTGCTAATCTTTTTACTATAATCTCTTGGACTTTCTAAATATAAATTCAAAGAATTGGCAAAAAGCTAGTTTATTTTCCTTTTCTTATGTTTATGCTGATTATTCAATGTTCTTGTCTTATTGCATTTGCAAATCTGGCTACTGAAAGTATGCAGTCAACATTATTGGCATTATCTAGGAGCTTATTAAATATGAAGAATCACAGTCCCATCCCTAGATCTACTAAATCATAAGCTGCATTCTAAAGATCCCCAGGTTTGGTAGCTCAGCTGGTAAAGAATCTGCCTGCAATGCAGGAGACCCCAGTTTGATTCCTGGGTCACAAAAATCCCCTGGAGAAGGGATAGTCTACCCATTTCAGTATTCCTGGGCTTCCCTGGTGGCTCAGCTGGTAAAGAATCCACCTGCAATGCGGGAGAACTGAGTTTGATCCCTGGATTGGGAAGATTCTCCTGGAGAAGGGAAAGGCTACCCACTCCAGTATTCTGGCCTGGAGACTCCATGGACTGCATAGTTCGTGTGATCACAGAGTCGGACACAACTGAGCAACTTTCATTTTCACTTCAGGTGACTCGTGTACACAGCAAAGATTGAGCAATACTGCTACAGAATATGCAAGACAATACTGAATAGTAATGATTACAGTAGCTACAGTAAATCCATTTACTGAATTTAATTGAAGTGGGCTCTATGTTTCAGTATTTAACTAATTTTGGTGAAGTTTTTATAGCACAAATATTTTTTTCTCTTGCCATCTTAGAATTTTTTATCTAGAATTTCTTTGTATATGCTAATATATCAAATTTCTTTATATATATGATAATGTAATCTTTCTACTTTAAGTTAGTATAATTCACTACAGCAACAAATGGTTCAGTTCATTACACCAACAAAGTAATCTTTTGATATACTATTGGATCCTATATCTTAATATTTTAAATACTTTTAATTTTTTATTCTATATCCATAGATAATTGATCTCTAGCTTTCTTTAATGGTTTGAGGTATTAATTATAGCAGTGTTATAAAATGATTTGGGGACTATATTTGTCATCTTTGTCAGTAGACTGGAACAGTGATTGGCAAAGCTAGTTTGCACATTAGAATTACCTGGGGAGCTTTGTTGTAGCTCAAATGCTAAGTTGTGTCCCCAACTCTTTGCAACCCTATAGATTGCAGCACACCAGGCTCCTCTATCCTCCACTATTTCCTAGAGTTTTCTCAAATTCACATCCATTGAGTTGGTGATGCTGTCTAGACATTTCATCCTCTGTCTCCTCTTTCTCTTTTTGCCTTCGATCTTTCCTAGCATCAGGGTCTTTTTCCAATGAGTCAGCTCTTCACATCAGGTGGCCAAAGTAATGGAGCTTCAGCATCAGTCCTTCCAATGAATATTCAGTGTTGATTTCCTTTAGGATTGACTGGTTTGATCTCCTTGCTGTCCAAGGGACTCTCAAGAGTCTTTTCCAGCACTTCAGTTTGAAAGCATCAGTTCTTCAGTGCTCAGCCTTCTTTATGGTCCAGCTCTCACATCCATACATGACTACTGGAAAAACCATTTATATGAACGACAAATATATGAACATTTGTCGGCAAAGTGATGTCTCTGCTTTTTAATGTTAGAGAAGTAATAGTGTTCAGGCCTGGCTCCTCGAGATTCTGATTCAGGTGTCTGGGACTCACCAGAAAACAGTATTTTCAATTAAATTAAATTTTTAAAAAACAGTTCCACAGGTGATTCTAGTGAGTCTTTAGGCCTGAGAAATACTGGTCTAGTATCCTTTAAATAACTTGCAAAGATTAAATATAATTTAGCCATTATCTTGTCAATGGGTGCTATTCAGTCACCTTCTCAATTTCTTCTAATGTAATTGTTCCATTAAAATTCCCCATTTCTTTTTGGATGAGTTTTAATAAACTTATATCTTGCTCATTATGAGGTTAAGGACATTTCCTTCTATTCTCATTTTGTTGAGAGTTTTTTTCTTTTTAACATGAATGGATCTTCAATTTTGTCAAAGGCTTTTCTTGTATCTATTGAGATGATGATGCAGTTTAATTTCCTTCATATCTTAATATGGTGAATTACATTGATTGATTGTGAAACATTGAACTAGCCTCTCCTTCCCAAGATAAATCTCATTTGATTGTGACATCCTTTTTATATGTTGCTGGATTATATTTGTTAATGTTTTATTGAAGGGGGAAAAATCAGGAAACTCAACCTTACTGGTCATTTTTCACTTTCCTTTGCATATGTCTGCTATTACTTACTTCTCAGATTCTTCAGATAGTTGCTTCATTGCTTTCTGTAGTCTATGCAGATTTTCAGTTGGAATCAGCGGAAGAGCTAAAGAGTGGCAAGCTGACTCCATCTTGATGAGGACCAGAACCCTGTCACTCTTTGTGGATGTTTTTTGTAAATTGCACATCCAATAAGTCTGCTTTTAAATGGAGAATTCAGTCTATTCACATAAGGCTCATGTTTTTTATTTAATTTAATTTTATTTTTTTATACTATTTGTGGTCTTTGGTATTATTCTGTTGTTTAATTATTCCTTCCATTCACAATCTCCTGTTATTTAAAAATGCCATTGTATTAATTTTCCAATCCATAAGCATTCACTTTCTCTTTCCTGGAGGTCATAAGCAAGCACCTTTTATTCAACTAACACACAAAAAGTGGATACCAACTGTTTTCTCTCCAACAAGGCCTTGGTCTTTCATTTCTTTACTCTTTCCTTTAAAGAAATGCTCTTTAGAACACATTTTCTTTCAATATTCTTTTCCCCTTCACAAATGAGTCTTTCCCCATACTAAAAAAATTTTTTTTCCTCTTCCTTTCCTCCAGTTTCCACCAAGGTTGTACAGAGATTTAGTACTTTGTTTAGCTCCAGACTAGCATTATTTTTTCCAGTACATGTCCTCCATTCCAGGATCATTGTCTTAGCCCTTGCATTATGGATTTAGATAGGTAGGAACATACTTCATCCTCCTTTGCCCCTCTCTAAATCCTCTTCATCTTGTCCTATCATATATACAAAAGTAATATATAAGATAGCAATTAGAATAATGGCTACCCTGGGGAGAGGAATGAGGAAGCCTACTGGGGTGCTGGAAATATACATTTTTTGTTTTCTGTGGTGCTTCCATATGTTTATACATATGTAAAAATCACCAACCTGTATGCTTAAAATCTTTGCACTACTCTATATGTGAAAAAGTTCAAAGAGGATGAAGAATATTAATAAACTGATAGCTTAACTATAGAAGAAAGTTGAAAAAGAGAACCAAGAATAAGCCTCTCTTCCATAAAAAGCACCATAGCAAAATCTGTTAAAGGCAATTTCTAGCAAAGCTCTCAGGAACAAGTATACCTAGTGCTATTTTAAATATAGAGAAATGAGGAGATTCCTAAATAACTTTGGAACATGAAAAAGTGACCTCATCTTTTTGCCCTTAAATTGGCCAGAATAAAGAAGCGTCAAGTTGCTGTCATTTAGTCACTAAGTCATGTCTGACTCTTTTTCGACCCCTTGGACTGTACCCTGCCAGGCTCCTCTGTCCATGGGATTCTCCAGGCAAGAATACTGAAGTGGGTTACCATTTCCTTCTCCAGGGGATCCTCCCAACCCAAGGACTGAACCCACATCTCCTGCATTACAGGCAGAGTCTTTACCAGTGAACCACCAGGAAAGCCCAACCATCAAGTACCCACATTCTAAAGAAAGCTGCAAAGAGTTGGAGACAGTTGGGCTTATTAGGAAGCAGTGACTTAGCTCTCCTAAACCAGCCATGCCTCCTTCCACTTTGAGGTGCTAGAATAAGGAAAATGCTGAAGGCTTCTAGTTTCTTCGTTCCCCACCCCCTCCTCACCTCCCTAATCCCCACTACCCATCCTCCTACCCCAGGGCCCTTCAGCAACAAGTTAAGTTGATCTGGATGGAGGGAAACAGATTCAAACAAGAATGTGCATCATCAACATCTCAGCTCAAGTTATTAGAATCAAGTGAGCTCAAGTTATTAGAATCCATAGTTCAGTTCAGTTCAGTTCAGTCACTCAGTCGTGTCTGACTCTTTGCGACCCCATGAATTGCAGCATGCCAGGCCTCCCTGTCCATCACCAACTCCCAGAGTTCACTCAGACTCACGTCCATCGAGTCAGTGATGCCATCCAGCCGTCTCATCCTCTCTCGTCCCCTTCTCCTCCTGCCCCCAATCCCTCCCAGCATCAGAGTCTTTTCCAATGAGTCAACTCTTCGCATGAGGTGGCCAAAGTACTGGAGTTTCAGCTTTAGCATCATTCCTTCCAAAGACATCCCAGGGCTGATCTCCTTCAGAATGGGCTGGTTGGACCTCCTTGCAGTCCAAAGGACTCTCAAGAGTCTTCTCAAACACCACAGTTCAAAACCATCAATTCTTCAGTGCTCAGTTTTCTTCACAGTCCAACTCTCACATGCATACATGACCACAGGAAAAACCATAGCCTTGACTAGAAGAACCTTAATTACCCAATTATAATTTCCACCAAAGAGTGGTCACCATGCAAATAAGTCAGGAAGCCATGACAATTTTTTTTTTTTAATCTGAGCTATTACATAAAATCTGTTGGCAAGCACGGCATAACCAAGTGCATGCTGCTCTCTTCCATATGATAAATGTGAATTTTAAGAAAAAAATTAATGAGGACAACATCCGTTTGTGTCAATCCAGGTTGTTCCTTCTATTGTAGCAAAAGCATCTTTTGTAATACACGTACATTTCTTCACTGAGAGCCCACTTTCACTCTCTTTCACCTCTGTGCAAATGAAAGTTGTGAAGCAGTCATTTCATTTACTGGATTTTGAGGTCTGTTTGCATTTCCATTCATTTATGGGGTTCTGCATTCAGGTAAATGGAGAGAAAATGCTAACAGAGCAGCAGGCCTTGATCTGAAATCAGCATTTAGAGTATCTGCCCACGTAGCAAGAGATCTTCTTGTAAGATTGAATGATGCTGATAAATAATAGATTGACCTGCTGTGTGGAAGCCATGGAAAGGCAGCTAATGGGGCTTACATAGGTTCTGGGGACCCAGCAAGCATTTGCAGCAATATCTGATGAAAAAGATAAATCTAACTAAGATGTTATTGGTAAATTAACTCAATATGTAAAAATGTATGTGTTTGTGTGTGTTGAGAGGCAAAATTAGCCATTAACAATGCTGTTTGGTCTGTCTACCTTCTGTTGCAATTTCTAACACTGTCTAGCAGTCTTTTGGGAACCTGCCCGATGTTTCAACTGTATTCCTGCTGAAAGAACAGGCTCCCAGAGACATGGGCATTCATATGCCATTAAAACCAATCACTTTCATTGTTGTGTTTTTACAAATATTTCCACACAATTATCAACAGAAATATAATTTTCTGAACAGTATCACACAAAGTATACCTTGGAAAATACTGCAAAAGTCAAAGTATTCATGTGGAGTCCCCAGTCCTTAGGGGAATCCGTTTGGAGAATCCATTAGGGAATCCATTTGGAATCTGCAAACAAATACTAAAAGATGATCCTGTTAAAGGGCTGAACTCAGTAAGTCAGCAAATTTGGAAAACTCAGTAGTGGCCACAGGACTGGAAAAGGTCAGTTTTCATTCCAATCCAAAAGAAGGGCAATGCCAAAGAATGTTCAAACTACTGCACAATCGTACTCATTTTACATGCTAGCAATGTCATACTCAAAATCCTCCATGCCAGACTTCAGCAGTAAGTGAACCAAGAAATTCCAGGTGTACAAGCTTGGTTTAGAAAAGGCAGAGGAATCAGAGATCAAATTGCCAACATCCACTGGATCATAGAAAAAGCAAGAGAAAACAGAAAAAATCTACTTCTGCTTCACTAAAGCCTTCGATTGTGTGGATCAGATCAAACTGGAAAATTCCTAAAGAGATGGGAATACCAGACCACCTTACCTGCCTCCTGAGAAATCTGTATGCAGGTCAAGAAGCAACAATTAGAACCAGATATGGAACAATGGACTATTTCAAAATTGGGAAAGGAGTACGTGAAGGCTGTATATTGTCAACCTGCTTATTTAACTTCTGTGCAGAGTACATCATACGAAATGCCAGACTGGATGAAGCAGAGCTGGAATCAAGATTGCTGGGAGAAATATAAATAACCTCAGATATGTAGATGACACCATCCTTATGGCAGAAAGTGAAGAGGAACTAAAGAGTCTCTTGATGAAGGTGAAAGAGGAGACTGAAAAAGTTGGCTTAAAACTCAACATTCAAAAATCCAAGATCATGGCATCCGGTCCCATCACTTCATGGCAAATAGATAGGGAAGCAATGGAAACAGTGACAGACTTTATTTTCTTAGATTCCAAAATCACTGCAGATCCTTGCTGACTGCAGCCATGAAATTAAAAAACATTTGCTCCTTGAAAGAAAAGCTTTGACCAATGTAGATGGTGTATTAAAAAGCAGAGACATCACTTTGTTAACAAAGGTCTGTACTGTCAAAGCTATGGTCTTTCCAGTAGTTATGTACGGACGTGAAAGTTGGACCATAAAGAAAGCTGAGTGCCAAAGAATTGATGCTTTTGAACTGTGGTGTTGGAGAAGACTCTTGAAAGTCCCTTGGACTGCAAGGAAATCAAACCAGTCAATCTTAAAGGAAATCAGTCCTGAATATTCATTGGAAGGACTGTTGCTGAAACTCCAATACTTTTGCCACCTGGTGCAAAGAGCAACTCATTGGAAAAGACCCTGATGCTGGGAAAGATAGAAGACAGGAGGAGAAGGAGACAACAGAGGATGAGATGGTGGGACAGCATCACCGACTCGATGGACATGAGTTTGAGCAAGTCCCGGTAGATGGTGATGGACAGGGAAGCCTGGTGTGCTGCAGTCCATGGGGTTGCAGACTGAGCAACTGAACAACAGCAGTCTTTAGACTTCTCTTTGTGGTTTCCACCTCATTCAGCATCTTAGGAACCAGCAGACATATTCTGCAGCTGTAAAAGTTCCAAGGCAACTTCAGCTTCTTTCTCAGGCCAAGGTCATCCTGTGTACTTTGCATTTTGGCTTTGTCCCTCCTGCCCTGATAGAATGAATACACAGGGAATATCTCATGTGGATTCAGGAGGTGAAGGTGGTGGTCAGAAGAGTTGGTAACCAAGCTGTGAGCCACACATTAGCCAAACTAAAGTGTGCGTGTGTGTGTGTGTGTGTGTGTAAGAGAGAGAGAGAGAAGGGGACACCTGCTGTAAGAGAAAGGATAAATAGTTCTTGCTAAGGCATAAATACGGAGAAGGCAATGGCACCCTACTCCAGTACTCTTGCCTGACAAATCCCATGGACAGAGCGGCCTGGTAGGCTGCAGTCCATGGGGTCACTAGGAGTCAGACACGACTGAGCAACTTCACTTTCACTTTTCACTTTCATGCATTGGAGAAGGAAATGGCAACCCACTCCAGTGTTCTTGCCTGGAGAATCCCGGGGACGCGGGAGCCTGGTGGGCTGCCATCTATGGGGTTGCACAGAGTCGGACACGACTGAAGCGACTTAGCAGCAGCAAGGTATAAATAACTGATAAATAACAGTCTCATAGGAAAGTCAGGTCTTCACGTGTTATTTCTTTTTGTAAGATTTGTAACCACTTCCTAAACCTTCTTCATTTTGACCAAGAATAGAGTCTTAAGTTAAATGGGAAAAGCTCTAATGATGGAACACAGAATCATGGGCACTGAGCTGATAAATGAGATTGCCCTCCTGGGAGCCTGGAAATGTTATACTGTGTGGGTTTCCCTGAAAACCTAACTATTGACTCTGCCTTATTTCAAAGTCTTTCCAGGACAGAGGGCTATGTGTGCCTCTCTGGTGTTTGTATAAAGAACAAGAATATTAGTGCAAAAATCAGTTCCTCAGAGCACCTATGTGAGGTCCCGAGAGGCTCAAACATTGGGGTAGTTGATGAGGCAGTCAGAGAGAATCCAGCAGGCTCTAACGCATGCTCCTGCAGTGGCCACGCTACAGTTAGCTCAGAAGCCAAAAGTACTTGAGTTTGTCCAGAGCTGAGAACAAACAATAGGGCAGATGGGGCAGGCTTGGCAATGCGGAGTGTTGTGTGACATTTGACGTTCCCTCCCTGTGAAAGTCTTGGGAACCTGGGGGACGTGAAAGAGTCATTCTAGACACTTGGAATTTGGTCTCTCTCCCACACGCACTTCTTATCTGGTTGCATCAACAAAGGTACAATTAAGGAAGGATGTGAATGTTAGAAGGAACTTTCCAGATAGAAGCAAGGGAGCAGAACCCAGCACCCATGTAACTGCCTCTTTTATCATCTGCAGCTTGCTCTCTGAGGTACAACTACATCCTCACCCATGTAGCAAGACCAGACTCAAATTCTGCCACGGTACCTCTAAGTCACATTGTTACTACTACTCCATGAAATGCATGCGTGCGTGCTCAGTCCTGTCCGACTCTTTGCAACCCCATGGACTGTAGCCCACTAGGCTCCTCTGTCCATGGGATTTCCTAGGCAAGAACACTGGAATGGGGTGCCATCTTCTGCTCCAGGAGATATTCCCAAACCCACATTTATTGCACTACAGACAGATTCTTTACCACTGTGCCACCTGGGTTTCCCAGTACCACTTCATACTTCCAAGCACATCATACTGCCCATAGTAGGTATGTCATAAATGTACTGAATGATCTATCCCATCTCTGGTGGTTCTCATCTCCCTATGTGACTGACTATAGCTCAGGGACAGCATATTATACTTCGTTTGCCCTACAGTTCCTCCCAGAGCACCATATTCAGAGTGCTCTGTGGAGACACTGAACCCTTAATACTTTCCTGTGCTTGCATAGATGAGCATTTTCTGTTCATGTCTCCTTCCTTATTTACATTATTCAGTACAGTGGGTCCTTTTAAACTTTCACCTACAATGATTGCTAGTATAACACACCAGCCTCTAAATGGAATTAGTTTCCTCATGCTGCTGGAGAGCTGCAAGAGATCACTTTTCTGTGATATTTTGATCATTCACACCCTGTTTCTGAGAAGAATTATGGCAAGAAAGAAGGAAAGAGAGAGATGAAGGAAGGAAGGAAGGAATTGTTTAGTAGATAATAAAAAATTTCCACTCATTTCTTATATTTATCCATTTTCAAGACCACTTTCCATTTATTTAATTCTTTTATCTGAAGTGTTTCTGAAGAAAAATAAAAGACATTTTCCCCTTGAGGCAGTCTGTTTGGAATGAACTATCTGAAGGGCAACCCAGCAGTGTGTGGGCTTCCCTAAGTAACACGACCATCCATCACTTTAAGGAAGCACAATGTATTAATAAATGGATAAACCAGTTTAGCAGGATTAAAGAAAGATTTTCCACTTTCCAGGAGAGAATTACTGCAAGCTCCTACATTGCATCGGACATGAATTTCAACTTTTAACTTTTGAGTTGCATAAAACTTTTTGTAAGAGACGTACACTTATAAACAAGAATTTCTCTGAATCCTTTTACAAGAGGAGCCTGAGGGAGAATCTTCCAGTTCCAGCCACTAATCCAGTAAGATTGTATCTGCATTTGAAAGAGTGATGTCAGACCCTCTACAGCTGTGACCCAGGGGGTGTGGGCCAATCAAAGCCTCAAAGTGCAGCTGGGCCTGCTCATTTGTTCTCCTAGATCTTATCAGGCTTGACTCCTTTTCCCATTAGAACTCCTCTTTCTCACTTTCAGCCTCCATTTTCCTCTACTCACAAATACCCACAATAGAAAGGAGCTTAATGGTCTTCTAATCCACTGATTTTCAAACTATTTTTTTAAATAAGAGTCCTTTCCGCAAATGAAATGGTGCACGCTAAGTCGCTTCGGTTGTGTCTGACTCTTTGTGACCCCATTGACGGTAGCCCAACAGGCTGTTCTGTCCAGGGGATTCTCCAGGCAAGAATACTGGAGTGGGTTGCCATGCACTCCTCCAGGGGATCTTCCCGACCCATGGATCGAACCCACGTCTCCTATGTCTCCTGCGTTGGCAGGTGGATTCTTAACCACTAGCGCCAGCTGGGAAGCCCCCTCAAATGAAGGCTAACCCTGAAACCCAAGATGTAAAACAGAGCCCCCGGATGTGCTCTGGTCATGGAGCATAGCACTGCCAGCCGCCCACCTGCGACACTGACCTGCCGTTCTGAATAAGGATTCCCAGAGGGAAATGGCACTCCATCCCTGGACACGTGAAGAACCTGCAGGCTGGATTCAGGGTTTCGCAGTGAAGGTGTTACTGCCATCTGGGGGCAGAAACAGTCTCCACTGTGTGGGATTTACCTCTGTGTCGTAGTCCTTTGACTTCCTCAGCTAAACGCCCGTCGTGCCCTCCCATACTTGTGTTGACTAACATCAGCTACCGAGAGAGGATGGTCTGGTTCCACCTGGGCTGAGAATGACATGGCTGTGAAATGATTTCCCCAGCGTTAGGGTGCAAGGCAAGGACGGGGCTTCCCTGGTGGCTCAGCGGTAAAGAACCTGCCTGCAATGCGGGATGCCACGGGAGATGCAGGTTCAATCCCTGGGTCAAGAAGAGGCTCTGCAGGCGGGCATGGCAACCCACTCCAGTATTCTTGCCTGGAGAATCCCATGGTCTTAGGAGCCTGGTGGGCTACAGTCCATAGGGTGGCAAAGAGTCAGACACAACTGAAGCGTCTGAGCACACACACACAAACACGCAAGGCCAGAATGAACCCAGGTTTCCCGATTCCCAGCCTATTGATCTTTCCTCTCCAGCACGTGGACTTTCCTGCCAGCTACAGTTTCTTTCCT